>NC_068550.1:8951296-9251296 GCF_026212275.2 Microplitis demolitor | reverse complement strand
TAAACCACCAGGCATTCCTTTTTCTTAATAATTAATAAGTGCGAATTTCAGGGAACGAGGCGAACCCCCCAGCTCATAAGATTAAATTAATTAAATTAATATTAAGTAACCGAGACCTAGATAAGAGCTAGCCAACCCAGCATCATCGCTTATAAATTGTTAGAAAAGATGTTCCAAAATATCAAGAATTACAGTAAAAATTAAAGCTAATCGTTCAAATTTTAAGATACTTTTTATAGAATTGAGTTATCATTTTCGGTTCAGAAGTTATTTTAGGATAAAGCCAGAAAATTCATTTTTATAAAAATCGAAAAAAATTTCAAACACCCACAACTTCCAAACTAATCGACCGATTAGGCTTATCTTCGAATTTGATCGAGATAATCGTCCAATAAATAAGTGTATAATATTTCATTAAGATCCGTTAAGAATTGCAGGCGCTATCGTGATGACAATACGCGTTATATTGTATATATATATATATATATATATATATATATTAGACTGGGCCAAAAAAATCGACTTTTTTTTTCTTTCGATACTGTGAAAATATTATTAAGAGGTGTATCATTACGACTATTCGTTTTTTGAAAGAATTTTCATTTTTTACCCAAAACTCGTAAGTCATCCATCTGAAAAATTTAAGCAATGTAGATTTTTAAAGGAAATTGAATTCCCTACAAAAAATCTCTCTTACAAAATTGACGTAAAACGAGCCATTTTCTTTTAACCGTGCCTCAAACATTGATTTGTTTTTTAAATTCTTTGCTTCTATTTTGGATTTTTATAACTACTAGAAATATTAAAATTTTTTCTAGTCAAGATACATATTCTTAAAGGAAATTTAATGCTCTACAAAAAAAGTCTCTTAACATTTTTCACTAAATTCACTCCTTCAAAAGTTATTCAGGTTATTTAAGTCATTTTGACTCAACTTCAACATTGAATAACTTTTGAAGGAGTGAATTTAGTGAAAAATGTCAAGAGACCTTTTTTGTAGAGCATTAAATTTTCTTGAAAAATATGTATCTTGACTAGAAAAAATTTTAATATTTCTAGTAGTTACAAAAATCCAAAATAGAAGCAAAGAATTTAAAAAATAAATCATTATTTAACGCACGTTTATAAGGAAACGGCTCGTTTTACGTCAATTTTGTAAGAGAGATTTTTTGTAGGGAATTCAATTTCCTTCAAAAATATATATTGCTCAAATTTTTCATATAGATGATTTACGAGTTTTGGGTAAAAAATGAAATTTCTTTCAAAAAATGAATTGTCGTAACGATACACCTCTTAATATCAATATTAAGGGCTCAAACTTGCACAATAATTATTTTTGGTCATCAGGAATAATATTTTCTTAGTATCGAAAGAAAAAAATCGACTATTATATATATATATATATATATATATATATATATATATATATATATATATATATATATATATATATATATATATATATATATATATATATATTTACTGGAGTAGTCATAGTCGAATTTCCAGGAATTCCTTTGTAACGAGAATTCGAGATCGCCACGAACCTAAGCAAAATGTTTAATCGTTATAAACAATTGTATGAGTTCTATTGGATTGTAGTAAAAGCACGAATGTGGTAGAATAGTAGTATAGTTATCGTGTATTGCTAGATTCTCATCCTCTCTTTTCACTATTTTAATAGCAACAGAGAGTTTACTGGATCTACGTGTCTATTTCTATTTGTTTGTATATATGTTGTATGTTTGTATGGAAGACATGTATGTGTATAAGTTTTTGTGTGCGTATATGTCCTTTGAGTTTTAGTTCAGTTCACTTTAATTCAACTTTCATACGAATTGTTTAACTATTTGAGATAAATGGTATTTTTTTATGGCTTGTCTTTGTTATTATTTACTTTTTTTTCTGTTCTCTCATAGTTTATTTTGTGGTGAAGAAAATAGATTGAATTCAAGGGAATTTGTTTTCGTTTATAAGAGAAATGAGACTAAGTTTTAGGTGAGAATATATTGCGTTTGATCAGATCGGTATTGCTGGCAAATAATGACTTGTCTTTGTGGTATGAATTGTGCTAAGTTATTGACTGATTTAAGTTTAATTTAATTGCTCTTCTTTATGAACTCGATACAATGAAATGATATCATGATGTTCACTTTTTTTTTGTATTTATAAGAAGTTCAATTATATTAATCAAATTGTATAAAAGATGTGATCGAATAGCTCATGTTTCGACCATAGTTCTAATGACAAGTAGTGCGATTGATGACGTTGGTCGCCAGTGAGTTGTGATTATTTAAATAATCGAAACTAATAAATTATTTTTCTAATTTATTTTACTTACACGGAGAAAAAATTATAGTAACTGTTCCTAGTACGTTTATGAAATATCATCCCATACCGTTATTGTAATGATTACTTGGGATTATGGGATATAGACCCATACGTTCTGGGAAAGTTTCCATAAGTATGGGAACAATTCCTATCATTATGGTAACAGTTCCCATATCGCATGTGAAAGAATCATGGTAATGATTACCATACTCATAGAAATAGTTCCCATAAGCAAATAGGAACCAATCCTATAACCACATTGTAACGGTTCCTATAATACTATGGTAACCATTCCCATAATATTATGGTAAGTATTCCCATAATATTATGGTAAGTATTCCCATAATATTATGGTAAGTATTCCCATAATATTATGGTAACGATTACAATAATATTATAGTAACCATTACCATAATTCCATAGGAACTATTCCGATACCATATGGGAATTATACCCATAATTATAGGAATGATTACCATAATATATATGGGTGCCATTCCTATAATCAACATTTCAAAAAAATCGGTTACCTTGCAGTATGGGAACCATTCCCATAATATATTGTAACTGTTACCATAATTTTCTCTCCGAGTAGAGTTTAATTCGTCTATTAGACGACATGTGAATGTTACTGATATGAAAAATTTGAATAAAAATAAACAATGCTAATATTTATAGATTTATTACTCTGAGGTGTTAATAACTGTTGAACCAGAAGCAAAAATACTATAGTATCAGTTATATCCAATAAATATATCCATGATAAATCTGTTTGAAATATGATAAGATGTCATTTCGTTCCGTCCAAACAGTTCTGGCGACAAGAAGCAAAATTTGACACGTTGGATGCCAGTGGGTAGAGTTTATTATAAAAATAAAAATAACTAACAAACTTAACATCATATTTGTTTGGCTCGCGACTTAACATTTTTAACAAAACGTACTCTACAATAAATCAAACAATTGCAACAAAATACCAACACAAACAGTTTAACATTGCCGCTCATTGAAAGTTATGCTTTCATTAAAAAAAAAAAACAAGGACCTATTATTTTGAATCTGAAACTATATTAATTGTTACCTTCCTTCTTGTTAAATGGAACTAAAAAATTGTAAAACCAAAAATACTTTGATAACTTCTTTGCAAGCAGCGTCTGTAATGAACTAACCTCATTAGAACCACAATAACTCATCAACTGATCATCAGTTTCACGTCTCGCACTCAAACAACTCACAATAGAACACTTTCAACCAAACAATTCTTCTCCCACCAAAAATTTTCATCATTAACTCCAAACTTTATGCTAAAAAAAAGAGGAAAAAAAAAATACGTGGCATTAATTCCCTCTACAATCCACTAACTCCCTCTCTGGGTCAGAACTCTACATTTTCTATTTATCCAATTTATTTTTCTACTTTCTCACGAAGAATCTCCTCAACAATAGCTTATACAGCACACACACAGCACACAGTACTCAGTTTCGGAAGCTAATTAAACTTATTCCTTCTTTTTTCATTCCCTTCCCCCAACTGAAAACTCTTCTGCATATAGTCCTTAAAAAAATCCCCTTTCGAACAAGTTTATCGTACGGGTCGATTTTTCATTGATGCAAACATCGCTTCGAAAATTATTGTCATCTCTTTTATACAACTTTCCATCAACTTATCTCAACTTTCATCAAAAATATATAAAGTCTCCTAATAAAATTACGGGTAAAAAAAAAGTGAATTCAAAAGAATAAATAAATAAAAAAAAAGTAACGTAGCATGTCAAATACTCATCTGGAAGAATAAAATTCATTTGTTTATTTGTTCATTCTTATTCATCTAAAAGACAATATAAGTAAAAAATATTGTTCAATTTTTTTTCTTTTTATTTCTAACTACATTACTGAAATACAGAGTACAAAATACACTTTTAGAATAGCAAACACAAGGGAGAATATATATATTTAACATAGTAGTAGGAGTAGGCATCAGTTTTGAAGCAGCTTCAAATTCGTGAGTAAGAATCCGGCACAGAGGATGAGCCAGAAATCTGGAACCCGCGGTGGCGATAAACCTCACACTCCCTTTCCCACTTTTCCCCTTACCAACTGTACTCAGTCTACACTCTCACTCACTCTATTTTCGTTCTTTCTATACCCACGAAATCTACCCCTGTCTGTTTCTGTCCCGATCGCTACCAACTTTCCTCTCCTCTTTCATCTCTTCTCTCTTAAGCCCTCTCACTCTTAACCTGGAGTATCTCTTTCTGGCACTACTCTATGCTAGCTGTGGAGAGCCCTGAAACTCGCAATCATTAGACGATGCCAGCACTCTATCCCTCGTAACATAAAGCGGATTTCACTGCTAAGCAGATGGAAATGCAGGCGATGCGAATGCAGTAATGCACCTATGTGCATTACGCGCGAAAGTAACGTCCCAACTACCGCGTTCACCCACTCAACGTCCTCGACGGTGTTCACTGTATGTGTGTATCTCTCTCTCTCTCTCTCTCTCTCTCTCTCTCTCTCTCTCTCTCTCTCCCTCTATATATATATATATATATATATATATATATATATATATATATATATATATGTGTGTGAATATATATCGCTTATACCATACACTCATATGACTCCAACCACGTTTCCGTTATACACAACTGGTATTCGAGTTAAGTACACGATTCTACTCACTTTATACACTTAAGCTTTAGTCGCTTATGAGTATACTATCAAAAAATACAATCCCATGAGAGATTTATACTTTATTAACGAAATGCTTGTGCTATCCAAATAAATTTCTCTATTCTCCAGAAACTATTTCTTAGACTATTAATTTCAAATTCCTTGGATTGGTTAATCATATCTTTTAGAAACTAAGTCAAGTTTCTATTTCATTGAAAATTTAATTCTCTAAAAAAAAAAAAGTCTTATTGACTTTAAAAGAATTTTTTATTATTTAGTCGTAAAATAAACTTTAATTATGAATTTTTGTTTGACGAGAGAATGATCTGTTACGTCTCTTACTCTCTTAAATGTGAAATAGTGAGAATAGTGATTACTCACTGCCAATTAGTGATTGTAACGTGATTTTCACTAGGGGTGGGTGGGACAACAAGGCCCTCTCCAAAAATTTGATCAAAAATTTTTTTTCTGTTTTTCTTCTAATTACCATAAATTCGATGTGTTTGTGTTTTTTAGCTCTACGCATGATACTTAGGGCAAAATAGACGGGCCGAAAATTTTGAAATAAACATTTTTTCATAATTTTATTGTCAAATTATAAAAAATTACATATACTTATCTATTTTTCGGCTGATTTTCTATGACTAGGGAAAATTTGGTAACAAATAGTACATTACACCTTTAGGGCAGTAAAGTAAGAAATGTCTGAGATTACATGTAATCGTTGGCCGAGGCAAAGCCGAGGTCAACAAACATGTGATCTAAGGCTTTCTTTTTTACTGCTCTAGGAGTGTATTCTATTTTTCTCCTCGACGGAAAACGAAAGCGGCAACTTCATTTTGCACAGTGTTAAATACAAGAGAGGTTAAACAGGCATATGCCACTGGTATAAAGACACGATTGACTCGCGCTGCCATATTCACACACACACATATATATATATATATATATATATATATATATATATATATATATATATATATATATATATATATATATATATTAGGGTGATTCAAAAAATAACAAATTTTTTTTTCTTCGCTTTAACAGGTTCAAAAGTTTCATTTAGATATAAAAAGACGCCTGTGAAAATTAGAGCTCTTAATATTAGCATTAAGAGGTTCCGCATTGCACTTTTCTATTTTCCATAAGAATAGCATGGAAAAATTTTTTTTTGCATGTTCTGATTTGTATAACTAGCTACCCATACAAAGGTTGGAAATCGGCCCTGTATCGGGACATTACCGGGCCAAGAATGTCGATTAATGGCTCAGCAATGGCAATTTTTATTGGCCGATAAACGGCTTATAGTCAGAATGATAATCTCGGGCCATTAATGGCGCTCGACTATCGGCCGATTAATGGCAGCCATCAATCAGCCAAGCAAACAAATAAATTAAATTTAAAAAAAATTTCTTTTTTTAATTTCTTCATAGAATTCATAATCATTAACGTTTCAACTATTCGAGTGGGGTAAATGATGTGAAAAAAACTTGGTGAAAATTCTGCTGGGCTCTGGGCGCGAACTGCCGTCCTTCTGATTGCTGGGTTTGAACGCTGGCTACTGGACAACCTGCTAATGTTGAACTGACACTTTTAAATGATCTACTTATTCATTTTACTACAACTACTCGGTTTTATGAAATGTAAAGAGCAATTTAATTAATATTATCGATTATTTGAAACAAAAATAAATTTGTACTATATTTATTATAATTAATAATTTTTAAAAAATAAAACTTACTAAATTTAATTGATTTTTATTAAGAACCCAATGGAATTATTTTGCTCTACCAACATTATTAAAAATGACATTTACTTTTAAAATATATGTCTTATTTTTTAATTAAATTAATTTTTATAAGTTAAGTTATAAAATTGCGGTTGTTGATTGCAAATAATAACGAATTAAAAAATGTATTAATTGTTACTTGTAAATAATTTTAATCTGAAAATTAAAATATTTATTAATTAAGACTTAGTTTAATTAAAAAACAATTATTAATTAAATAAAACTGTAATAATTAGTTATTTGAATAATTAATAATTGATAAGTAGATTTTTTCATTTAACAAGAATCAATCATGGGCCACTGATTCACCAAATAGTGGCCCAACGTTGCAAACCGATAATCGGCCAGTCATAAGTAACCATTCATTGGCCAGCCATCGGCACCATCGTATGACTGTCGTTTCCGGTACGGGAAGTCATATTCGGATATGAAGCCAGTAATACCGTAACATATACATCCAAAAATTTAAATAAAAATTGACTATGCTATCTTGATGAAAAATTAATTGGCTGCTGGTAGTTAATCAGGTTTGGGCCATTACTAATTGCCAATGCTTGGCCGAGCGACTGCAGTCAGACATCGGCCAACCTACGGCATTTTTTCCATTAACGGCAACTTTGTATGGGTAAAGATGCATCATAGAAAAAATGAACAAGTATATTTTTGTAGGAAATTGAATGCTCTACAAAAAAAGTCTTTTATCATTTTTTGATAGATCTATTTGTTCAAAAGTTATTCGAGGTTGAAGTTGAATTTACATTAAATTTTGAGATCTTTTTACTTTTCCGGTGAAACTATCAGACTTATCACAAAATATCATAGGACTTTTTTTGTAGACATTTTTATTTCCTACAAATTATTACTCATAAAGTTTTTTCGAATTCCTGATTGTTTTCTAGTTATTTCCATTTTAATCTCAAGCTCATAAAAAAAATAATCTTCTGATCGATTTTAAGAACTTGAGATTAAAATGGAAATAACTAGAAAACAATCAGGAATCCGAAAAAACTTTATGAGTAATAATTTGTAGAAAATAAAAATGTCTACAAAAAAAGTCCTATGATATTTTGTGATAAGTCTGATAGTTTCACCGGAAAAGTGAAAAGATCTCAAAATTTAATGTTAATTTAACTTCAACCTCGAATAACTTTTGAACAAATGGATCTATCAAAAAATGATAAAAGACTTTTTTTGTAGAGCATTCAATTTCCTACAAAAACATGCTTGTTGATTTTTTCTATGATGCATCGTTAGCTAGTTATACAAATCAGAACATGCAAAAAAAAATTTTTCCATGTTATTCTTATGGAAAATAGAAAAGTGCAATGCGGAACCTCTTAATGCTAATATTAAAAGCTCTAATTTTCACAGGCGTCTTTTTATATCTAAATGAAACTTTTGAACCTGTTTAAGCGAAGAAATAAAAAATTTGTTATTTTTTGAATCACCCTAATATATATATGTCAGAGATAAAAGTATAGCTGGATTTTCCCAGAGACTTTGGAAAGTCCCAACTACATTTTAGTTTATATTTTATTTAAACAACAATATTAAGCAATAATATTTTACAACTTAATCGGATTGGGAAATTTTTTAAGCTTGTTGTAAAATATTTCTATGGCGGTAGGCTTAGACTTGGAGTGGCATCTGCTCACAAAACGTAGCCACGGTCAGAGGATAGTAAAATAGTGCAATATAAAATAACAGAGTTCATTTTGTGTCTTTCAGGTAAAGACAGTAGTTTTTTTGGAAAGTAAGAGTTCAGAGGGCAATTAGAGTTACACTTCGGTTTGAGCTTGAGTCGAAAGCATCTCGTATCCTGCTGACCGTGTATTCTTTCTCAAGTTTAATTTTGCTGTCGCGTATATCTTGTTAACTCTACGATTGAGTTGTTTATTAAATTAGTGAATAATGTTGTACTACTTGTGTATTATAATCCATATAGTTATTTGAGTGTAGTTATTGTAATACTGCTAAAAAATGTAACATACGTGTTTGCGGTATTCTTAATTAAAATAAAAGCACAGTCATAAATTGGCTTATTGGATCATTTTATTCAGGAATATATTATCAACTTTTCAACGATTCTCAATCAAATAACAATATTATTATTAAACTTATTAGTGCTATTATTTATAAACTACGACAACACAGTATTTTTCTCAAATGTTTTACGAGACACATGATTTTTTAAATTATAGCTTACATTAGTATCACCTAGTTTCAATAATACTTCTAATCAGTTCAAGTAAAATTATGAAATCAAACAAATAGAAAATATTATATTTCAACGCCGCTTATAGATAATATTACCTGTTACAGAAAAGCATATGTTTCTTTTTCACGGATGTATTTCAAATTATCTTAAAAAGCATTATGATCTTTGGGTATCATAGGTTTTAAAGACAAGGGTCCTTGTACTTTCAAATACCCTATCAAAAATCGGTCTATCAGTTGATCCTGCAGGCCAGCCCCAGAACTTCCCGCTGTTTTCGAGCTTCTTGAGCTCAAAATCCTTGTTATGAATACAATTTCTAGCTCTTCGAACTCGAAAAAACTTTTGCATGCCTTCGTCTTCGGAAAATAACGTTTTTTACCATTTTTTCTCCAACATCTTTCGAACGAATTGACCAATTGAGATGGTTGAGGTGGCAATCGACGCGTTTTACTGAGTTCTAGAGCTGATCAAATTTTGAAATTGATTTATCTAGTCGTTTTAGAGAAACTCCAAAAATACTAAAAAAAATTTGTTTTTAATTCTTTTGACAACGGTTTGTCTTCAACGAATGAATTGATTTTGATAGTTGAGGTGGTATTCGATGTAGCTTATAAAGTTTTAGAGCTGATTAGATTTTGGAATCGATCCATCGAGCACATTAAAAGTTATCTAAATAAAACATTTTTGAATAAATTTTATTTTCGAAATATCTCCGAACGCACCATACTGATTAAGCTTAAATTTCCACAACTTCTAGATATCAACAAACCGCGTCAAATGACACCTTAACGATCGAAATCGGTTCATCCGTTCAAGAGTTATGGATATTTACATACATACGTACGTACGTACATACACACATACATACACTCGGACATCATCGTGAAATTAGTCAGGATAGCTTCCTAAAACCTCAAAACGTCAAAATCTGATAGAAATTCGGTTTTCGAAAATCGCACTGAAGCCAATAACTTCCCGAATTTTTGAAAATTTTCAATTTTCTTAGCGGGAAGTTAAAAAAAATCCTTGAGGGATTGCATGGGAATCCATAGGAAGCCATATAGAAAAGTACGGATCTATGTAAGAATCCATAGGAATTACTATAGGAGTGTATGGATTCCCGGGAAACAATGATCAGACATGAACAGGCATGAGTCTTCAGGCCTGATCAGGCATGTTCAGGTCTAATCAGGTCTGTTCATGCCCATCCGGGAAAAAAAATTATATATAATTATTGCTATAAAAATAAAAAAAAAAAAATAAAAAATTCGGGCGTGTGCAGGATTTGAACCGTGGAGCTTGCGCTCGAAAGTTTAACACGCTACCCACTGACCTAAGAGATTGACTTGAAGAGTAAGTTTTGTATGAACTTTAAGTGATAAAAATCTTATATGTGATATTATGAGTGTATTTAACGCTTCAGACATGAACAGGCATGATCAGGTCTGATCATTTTTTCCCGGGTTTATACAAGAATCCACGTAGGAAAACATAGGTATCTGGATTCCCGACATAATAAATTGTGAGTACCTGGATACTCATGTAGGAAATCGGCATAGGAACTTGTACAAATGAATTTTTTTGTGGAAAATTTTTATAGGAATTTGAGTTTCTTTCTAAGTAATTTCTATAGAATCCGGGTTATCTAGATTTTGATGTCCATTGTCTATTGATACGCGTAAATGAATAAATGATCAGATTAGTATTCTATTGGCAGGAAATCTTTCAACGAAAAATTGAGCAATCGATGCGCTCTATATCAGTACTTGTAATAAGTTATTGATTTATTAATTAACTCAAGAAGTATTACATCTTCATTGAAATTACGAATAATTTTCATAAAACACTAAATTACGAATCGTAAAAAGGCATTGTACTCCAGGAAAGTTTATGAAAACACATACGCTGTTTATGATATTTGTATCAATAACGTGACGTTTTATGTAAATTTTTCTAATTCCTAATCCATACAAGATTTTAATATGAACTTTGACATTGTGCTTCAGATTCCAATGAGAAAGCGACGTAAAAATCCCCATGAGAATCCATACTAGATTTCCCATATGGATTTGGAGTGTTGTGAATTTCGTCGGACCCGTATAGAAATCTAACTTGGATTCTCATATGAATGGTTTCGATAGGGATAACAACATTTTCTGATATCATACTCTGAAATATATAAAATTAAATGTGGATTGAACACAATTATGACAGTTATAAGTTATAATTCATATTTGATTATGTTTATTACGTAACGTGATATTGTTTCTTGCAAACACAATGAAAAAGTATATTGTTTAACTATTGTTTATTCACTTTGAGTAATAATTTAATAAACTGAATATCAAAATTTTTAATTACAACAACAAACTGAATGACATTTCTACGAGGAAACTTAGTATGGCATGGTTTCACTAGTTGAGATACGTGATTACATTTAGTTAATGAAAAAAAAAACTATTCCATATTTTTATTCATAACGTTAAAAAATTATGTAAGGACATTTACTGATTACTTTTCCAGCTAAAATCATCGAAACCAATTTTACAAAATCAAAAAAAAATGTTTTTTACCATCTTTTGGAGGGGGGGGGGCGTTATGCCTCAGAGAAAACAAATTTTTTTCAAAGGTTCGGCAAAATGTTCATGAACTTATTCGAAATAGGTCAAAACTAAACTGATTTGATGGTCGAAAGCCACGAAAAGTAATAACTGGCTTAGGGGAGCCTTCTTGCCCCACCTCCCCTATAATTCGTTTTCAGAGAGTAGTTTTGTACACGGAAAGATTAGAACCCGAGTGGTTACTGTTCTGCACCCGACTCAGTACGGTTCTAGAAAAAAATGAAAGAAAATTGAGTTAGCACCCGACTGAGTGATGAGCGCACACGACTCAGTCAGGTTCTGCACAGTAATCAGTGTGGCGCTGCACCACAATCGGAGCACAGTAACCAGTCTGGTGCCGCACATGAATGGCTCGGGTGCAGCACACGAATAAGTAATGTCTTGAGAATTCTCAGCCGAAGATTTTCGAGCACACTACTGACTAATGTGGGTCACACGAATAGCTACGGTTCCGCACCGTAACTATTCGGGTGCTGCACGCGAGTCAGTATGGTCTGAGATTGTAAAATTTCTTTCAGATGCTTAGCAAGTGTGTGTGAAAAGAATACGTAAATTTAGTCGTCTTAATTATTATTTAATATTTATCTACATTCAGTGTTCAATACAGATTGGATTTATAAATATTTAGGTAAGTATATACATATTACAAATGTTGTTAAGGCCATTCTCCAAGGGTGCCCCCCACTTTTTTTCCAAAAAATGTGGCGCTGCCTGGTGGCCGGCAGCCGCACTAAAAAAAGTACTAGAGCTGAAAAACTTTATAATTAAATTAAAATTATTTAGAATAAGCAGATGCAAAAAATATAAATTTTATAATGAATAAAAAAATTAAGATTATTTTTTTAAATCATTAGTTAGTTTAAGAAAAATTTAAAACCTGAGATTGGAAAATAATATTTTCATTGACCTTGAACTGTCAATATCATATTTATTTTATATGAGTAATTAAAAAATAATTTTAATATTTATCCAAAAAAGGCTAACATACAAGTAATTTTAAAGACACGTAGAATATTCAAAAAATTACTTACAGTAATTATAAATACCCAGTTGAGCGTAGTTTCTTTAATAAATTTCAGCATTATATTTGCCATTTAGTAACTTTTTATTTTGACAGATGTAAACATCAGGTCTGTACTATTTTGTGGGCGCGTGCAGGGCGCTCAAATATAGTAGCGGGAAAAATTAAATTTTTTAAAAATTCATTTCTTCCAGAATTAGTAACCCTGGAGAGAATGAATTCGCCTAACTTATATATATATATATATACAATAACATATGATTACATATGAGGTACATATAATCATTTATAATTATGTATGTGTATAACATTATCATATCAACATTTATATATACAATGTTAAAATCAAAATTGTAGATTTTTTTTTTACTTAAACTCTTTAATCTATGATTATGAAATCATTGAAAAAAATGCATGTACTTATATTCAAGAAACGATCAAATATTGATCTTATTCACTTTCGTTGAGACTTATTTGACTGAACTTGTATAAAGATATTTCCGTTATTCAACAAATATTATTTGGCGAAAGTAAATAATTTACATTTGTGATTGTCTCTTGAATAAGTACATGATTTTTTTACAATGATTTAGTAATCATAGATAAGAACATAACTGAAAAACATCGGAATTTTGAAAAATTTTCACAAGACAGTTTATAGGAGATGAAATAGCCTAAAAAAAAAAGTCATACGGTATTTTGTAACAAGTCTCATAGTTTCGCCAAAATAGTCAAAAATATTTCAATTCTTCGTACTTTAAACTTTAACTTGATAATACTTATGAACTGGTCGATTTATCAAAAAATTATAAGGGCCTTTTTTTATAGCACGTCGAATTTCTATAAAAAATGTATATAAATCTGTTCGACCTATCGATTTGCTCATAAGTTATAACTCTTGAAAAAATAATTTTCTGATCGATTCTAAGGGCTTGACACTGAAATAAAAATAACTAGAAAACAATGCGGAGTTTCGAAAAATTTTATGCGTCATACATTGTCAGGAATAAATTTACTGATTAAAAAAGAGCTATGACTTTTTGTGATAAGTCAGCTAGTTTCGCCGGAAAAGTAATAAGACCTCAAAATTTACTATGAATTTGTCTTCAAGCTTAAATTACTTTCTCGAAGACAAGTTAGAGTAATTTTCGAAATCTTTTTACTTTTTCGGCGAAACTATCGGACTTACCATAAAATGTCATAGAATCTTTTTTGTAGATAATTTTATTTTCTACAAATTGTAGTAACAGTTACTATCAGGATGGTAATATTTACTATCAGGGTGATAATATTTACTTCTGCAATAAATTTCGTAACAGTTACTATCAGGATGGTAACAATTATAATTTCTGATGGTAACTGTTACCATGTGGATTATAAATATAACTATTTAAAATAATATAATAATGAACTCTAGTTACTATACAGGATTGTAACAATTATCATAAATATATGGTGAATATTACAATCTACATGATTTATATACAATCATGTAGATAATATTTACTACTATCTGATTGATGGTAGAAATTTTTACCATAGCTAGATAGTAACTCCTATTATTTATTTACTGAGTGTAAGTTTTCGAGGTCTCACATACGCTAAATCTTTTTTTTTTAATGATTTTCAAAGCAACTAAAGAAAATTTCAGCTACCGTTAAAAAAAAAATTCCATTTTTGCGGGCACAATGAGATACTTCCTTTCGAACGAAATTTAATATTAAAATCAATTATGATTCATCAAATTAATAATAAATTATTAAACAACTACGGTACATATCTTCTTTTAATACTTTTTTAATGATACGAAATTCAATTAATTGATACCAATAAATAAAAAATCGCGTGACCTTGACAAGTCCGTTGTAAAGCACAACCTCTCCGCTTCGCGTTCGAGGCGTGCAAAATAAAATTTTATTATTACTATTTCTGAAAGAAATGAATTTTTAAAAAATTTAATTTTTCCCGCTACTATATTTGAGCGCCCTGCACGCGCCCACAAAATAGTACAGACCTGATGTTTACATCTGTCAAAATAAAAAGTTACTAAATGGCAAATATAATGCTGAAATTTATTAAAGAAACTACGCTCAACTGGGTATTTATAATTACTGTAAGTAATTTTTTGAATATTCTACGTGTCTTTAAAATTACTTGTACGTTAGCCTTTTTTGGATAAATATTAAAATTATTTTTTAATTACTCATATAAAATAAATATGATATTGACAGTTCAAGGTCAATGAAAATATTATTTTCCAATCTCAGGTTTTAAATTTTTCTTAAACTAACTAATGATTTAAAAAAATAATCTTAATTTTTTTATTCATTATAAAATTTATATTTTTTGCATCTGCTTATTCTAAATAATTTTAATTTAATTATAAAGTTTTTCAGCTCTAGTACTTTTTTTAGTGCGGCTGCCGGCCACCAGGCGGCGCCACATTTTTTGGAAAAAAAGTGGGGGGCACCCTTGGAGAATGGCCTTAATAGTCGTTTATGTATGGTATGCTGTGTTGACTTTGTGAGGTTAAGTATTAAGTATTTCACAAACACAAAATCATTTCACTTAATATATTAAGTATTTCACAAACACAAAATCATTTCACTTAATATATTAAGTATTTCACAAACACAAAATCATTTCACTTAATATATTAAGTGAAATGATTTTGTGTTTGTGAAATACTTAATACTTAACCTCACAAAGTCAACACAGCATACCATACATAAACGACTATTAACAACATTTGTAATATGTATATACTTACCTAAATATTTATAAATCCAATCTGTATTGAACACTGAATGTAGATAAATATTAAATAATAATTAAGACGACTAAATTTACGTATTCTTTTCACACACACTTGCTAAGCATCTGAAAGAAATTTTACAATCTCAGACCATACTGACTCGCGTGCAGCACCCGAATAGTTACGGTGCGGAACCGTAGCTATTCGTGTGACCCACATTAGTCAGTAGCGTGCTCGAAAATCTTCGGCTGAGAATTCTCAAGATATTGCTTATTCGTGTGCTGCACCCGAGCCATTCATGTGCGGCACTAGACTGGTTACTGTGCTCCGATTGTGGTGCAGCGCCGAACTGATTACTGTGCAAAACCTGACTGAGTCGTGTGCGCTCATCACTCAGTCGGGTGCTAACTCAATTTTTTTTTCATTTTTTTCTAGAACCGTACCGAGTCGGGTGCAGAACAGTAACCACTCGGGTTCTAATCTTTCCGTGTAGATACTCATCTGCCTCTAACTTGTAAATCTATTTACATATATCTTATACTTCAGTCGTAAAACTAAATTTATTAATAGTTTGAGTTTTCCGGGGGACTGTTAAGTTTTTGAATACTAAAATGCTTATAATTCGAAAACCGAGAATCTCAGACATTTAATATTATGGATCTTTTGTGATTGCAATAAAATAATCTATTAAAGAAGCAAATACATCGAGACACGTAAAACCTATCGTTTCAGTGTTACGATTCTGTAAAAACCGATTACTGATTTTTCAGTAAAAAAAGACTATTATTTCAATAAACTTAAATTTTTGCGGTATTCAGAAAAATTTTAAATTCAAAAGTACGCGCATTGACTTAACATCAATTGCAACAAGGCATAGATTTTCGAATTAACCAAAACCCAGCCTGGTGGAAACGATCGGTGACGCTTACTTTCGCTACATTAGACTTTACTTTACATTATACTCTCAATACTCTCTCATCTCAAGACATATATATATGTATATATATATATATATATATATATATATGTATGTGTGTGTGTAAGCTTTACTCTTAACTTTCATACCCTTTAGCCTGCCTTCTCCTTTAAAGACGCTTTCTCGCCCAAGTCGTCCTCTTCTCCGAGACCCCTGTCGGTTCCTTAAACCCTATGTCAGGGGTAGGTAATGAGTTTACCACCCTACCAACAATATTACTCTCTCATCCCTCTGCCTCATGCCTCGAGAGTGCACAAGACGGTAAGACTATAGCAAAAGCTATATAAATACACCCTTAGTAGAAAGAGAAACCGAAAGTAAGGGTGTAGGTAAGTCTTGGATCCCAATTTCTCCCACGTCTATTTTACTCACCCTGGCCCGGCTTCTGTGCTCAACTCAACCTAGTAGCATATACAGTCTTTTACGCGTGAAATAAGGTCCTATGGCATATGGCAAGCAAATAAAGTTTCTATTGGGGTTATCTTGACATTTTAATGCCCGATACAAAGCCGTTTGATTAATAGACTTAAGATTTTTTAGTCGATTTCATAGAAATCTAACTATTGTATTTGTCCTCATAATAGAATTTTGAAAAATTTTGCTACCTCTTAATTCAGCTCTACGAACTGAGCCAGAAAATACATTTGGTTAAAAAGTTTATATATATATATATATATATATATATATATATATATATATATATATATATATATATATATATATATATATATAATATAACGCACGGTTCTTCAACGACAGCATCCACAATTCTATACCGATCTCAATGAAACTTAGTATACTTATTCTATGGACGATTACCTTGGATGAGTTCGAAGATGAGCCGATTTAGCCAATAAGTTTAGAAGCTATGGTTAATTTAAATTTTGTAAAATTTTCAAAAAAAAATTTATTCACTGATTTAACTGGATGTAACTTTTAAACGGAAAGAGATAGCTCATTTGAGTTTGTTCTATGTGAAAGCTCGTTCGATTGTCTTCAATTTTCACTATACAACTCATTGTTTTAACCATTTTATCTAATAGATAAATAGTTTTAAACATTCATAAAATGATAACATTATAATAAATAATTTCATTTATGTTTTTATTTTGATTATAGCCACAATTTCAAACCGATCTCCTTGAAACTTGGTGTACATATTTTGTGGGTGATTGCCTTGATCGAGTTCGAAAAATGAGCTCGATCGGTCAATTAGTTTAGAAGTTATAGCATTCCAAAATTTTTACAATGTCAAAAATTCATATTCTTACTTATTCTTTCTCAGATATTTTTTGAATGCTATAACTTATCGACTTTCTATAAAATTCATCTGAAAGCTCTTCAAATAAGCTTTCATTTTCACGCCTATTTATGTGCCTAGATCAATGAAATTTCTTATCTTACCACTCATTAAATGAAATTTTGCTATTGCATTGGTTCTTCTACTTTCAATACAATTTATAGAAATCTAACTATTGTATTCTTTAGTAAATTTATAAAACTAATTGAATTTATGTTATTACTGTGTAACACTTATAAAATCCTAATCTTTCAATTCAAGTGTCTATATTCAATTTGGTTTTATTTACAGTGTATATTACTGATTTCAAGTATGACACTTAGATCTATCATAATTGAAATTCCAACCTAAATTATTGTATTTAGTTTCGTATTCACTATTAATTCTATAGTAAAGAACACAGAATACTTTTTCGTAGATAATTTTTTTTTTTTAACTTCAATTTTCGCGATTCAACTTATCATTCCGATAATTTTTTCAATTTTGTAATTTTAATTCTTAAATTTTATTGCATTTAACTTGAAACTTTTTGTTGTATAACCTTGAGAATATTCGAGAGTGTTAAAAAAAAAATTTATTTTGTTACTAATGTTTATTTGAAAGGATGAAATAATCAAATAATGAGAAATCTACTTCCATTTCGGCTGCCGAATGGCCTTTTTTTTGTTTTATTCACTACAAACATTTACTTTTAAGTAAGTCCAATTACTTACTCTTATTATATAGTGATGTGAATATCATTTAAAGCTTTGGGGAAAAATAAAAAATTAAAATTCGAAAAATTCACAATTCTCAAATTGTGGAAAGAGAGAATTTTAGTGCTTAAAACAAAAGTTATGCGTTTTTACTTATCATTTAATTACCATAGTAACTGTTATAAGCTCTTTAGTTTTTGACAGTCAATACTAAAAGTTTGTAATACTACGGACATTTTTAAAAAAGTAAACTTTGATTTGTAAAAAAATTTGTATCCTCAAGTTATGTGTGGTTAAATTTATATCGCTTCTAATTCGTTCGGTTGACCAGCTACGAGATAATTAGTCGCAACGTAATTGGCTGTCAGAGTATAAATCACGCTTTGGATAACCTATAATTCATAAACTTATTCTCGTAAAATACTCGTTAATTAGTATTTTATAAATACCTATTTTGAGGCCTTCTCTTTAATGTTTATCAGATCCGATAAAAAAATCTTATTTTTTGTTTAAATCACGCTTTAACTTTTCAACTATTTAATAAACCAACATTGCATATTATTACTAATAAATTTTTCAATTTAAAATTTTTATTCAAGCTGATTTTCAAAATTGTCAGTAAAGTTTTTTTCCCCCAAATTTAGAGCAGAGTGGAGCAGAAAAATACATCTTTTTTAAACAAAACAAAAAAAATTTTTTTTATGGCAATAAAAAGTTTTTTTGTGTTAAAAAATGAATGACGAGTAAAATATCCAATAGTCATATTTTAGCCCATCTTCACTTAATAATAATAATAACTTTTATATTTTATATTTTGTTAAAACCTATCTACATAAATTATAAAATATAACATTATATAGTTGAAAGGATTTTATTCAGCATTAAAATTTAATGTCATACAAAATTATTTATATACAGTTTTGCTCAGTATAATATATCCGGTAGTTTTGCGGAAAATCTTTATGCAAATCACGTGAAATCATGAATAACAACGCACTCATAAAACTTAACGTCATAAAAGCTGAAATAAATAATAAAAAAAAAAAATAATAAATAAAGAAATTTTGTTATACAAAAAATTTATTTCTAAATACTCATTCCTATTTTTATAGTCTGATTAAATATGAAACTTTACTAGTAACTTTTAAAAAGATACATTCAACTAATCGGATTATTGTAAATGAAAAAAAAAAAAAAATATAACTTTTTCAAGGAGTTCACATACGGTATAAATCTCATTTGTTGGATGACTACCAATTATTTTGTTAAATTTCAATCTGATATTAGTAGGATTTTAGGTTTGGTATAAAATGTCACTACAGAAATAATAAAAATCTAAAATATTTTCTATAAAAAATAAAGAAAGCGGGGCGAAATGAGCTAGAATTAAAATCAATATAGGGAAGAGTGAGATGAAATGAGAAACTACTTTTTAACAACAAAATGTTGTTTTTGTAAATATTTATCTGCACTCTCCAGATAAAATTATGTTAGAGGGTCGATCATACCAAATATAGTCTAATCTTGTTGTAAGCTAATTTAGTTGTATATTATAAAGTATAAAGTTAAAATGTATGAGTGATCTGTTAAAATATAACTATGCTCAAAGAAAAAAAGTACAGGGTAAAAATATAGTTCTTAAAATTTCCAATAGTAAAAATTATCATTTCGAATTGTATAGT
Organism: Microplitis demolitor; assembly: GCF_026212275.2. NCBI lineage: Eukaryota > Metazoa > Arthropoda > Insecta > Hymenoptera > Braconidae > Microplitis > Microplitis demolitor. Next base: position 9,231,230 of record NC_068550.1, on the reverse strand, counting down.
TTCGTCGGCAGGATGATATTTTTTAGACTGACCATAGTAAAAATTAAAACTTAAACCATAAATTTTAAAGTCTTCAAACAATAAAAGTCTCCAAGTATATATAGTTTCGTAGTCGATCGTTATTTTATCTCATGCAACCGTAGTAATAATTTTTTGTTCTAAGCCCTCATTTTCATTCTTCAAATAATAAAAATATATTTTTTTCATTCTGTTTATATTTATTTCTTTCTAATTATTTATTTCCGGCTTTTACCGTTGCTCTCGTAGCACAAGGTTCTATTCGAGGGTTTCTGATATCACTTCCTCTCTCTCCCTTCTCCTATTGTCTGTTTTCTTATCGTTGTGTATCTAATTGATTGCATCCTTGTCTGTATTATGAATAACTGAATAAGCCGGTACAGTATATAGTTCGAAATTTTGTACGAAAAAATGATCAGAAAAATTTTCAGCCGACTCTCGGGCTCGAACCGCCGACCTTTCGCGAAGAGAATCAAGTCCCTGGCACTTAGAGCGCTCGGCCACCGCATGCGCATGAGAATCGTGTTATTTCCGTACGTAAATAGATAACAGTAGCGCATGAAATTTTACTGCATCAAACAATAAAATTTGCTGAGGCTGATACATACTATTTACAAATTGACGAAGTACAATATACAGTTTCACATAGTCAATCTTCATTGATTTCAGTAGGAATATTTAATATTTGCTTCAATAATAAATATCCGTATAAATTTATTTATTCCCGTTTGAACCATCAAATTCGACTGTTGACTAATATTAAAATTTAGAAACAGATCCTGGTGAAGTTCTTTATTTAAAGGATTTTACAAAATAACGTTCTAACTAAATTTATTATTTTATATCGTTTATTTTTTCATTATTTAAGACTTCAATTTCTTATTTTACAAACGACAGATATTTAAGCTTTAGCTGTTAATCTTTGAAGTTAAATTTTTTTAGTATTTACTTTGTCTTTTTCATAGTTTTAAATATTAATATTATCGAAATGAACTCCATATTTTAGCATTCGATTTATAATTATTATTTATTAAATACTGAAATCACGATATTACTATTTGAATTAATATTAATTGCTAAAAACATAATTATTAGACATCAAGCTTTATTTATTACAGTTCTTTTTTTTTCCGTGTGAAATTTAAGATCTAGGATTCCCCTCCATCGTAGTTTCCGGTACCTATTCTACATGTGTCCGTCAAGAAAGTGAGTGTCACCTCAATTATATGTAACAGTGCGTTTCTGATTTTTGACTTGAAAATCGAGCGCGAACATTTCGATCAACCTACGAACATCTGTTATGTTAATTATATGTTAATTGACATTCTTTAGCAATGTAAGAAGCCCCCTAGATCGAATTCCACCTGAATTACAGCCAACAGTGGGGTAGTTCCACGCCCTCAGAATTTTCCTATAAAAGAGCCAGCAAGCAGTTACTCGAAGACTTACGCCTTGGCTACTACCCAGAGTAAACCAGTAGGGAGTGGACTGATGACGCTTGGCGAGGTCCCTACTCTACAACCAGAGCTTATTACAATTTACTTGAGCCGGCCTAACGATACGTCTAGTCATATCTAGTCTTCAATTCCCAGTGACGAGTTTTATTTGATTTTTTGTATATCCTTGAGTTTGGTCATCCGGCATTGATATAGCTACATTGATTATTTCAAAATATTATTCGGAGAACGTTGAATGAGCCATATAAATATATTTCGAGTCAAATTTTTACACGTGGTCATTTTAGTAAAGATAAAATTAAATTGAGTTGTGCCGATATAATTTGTGAATGTTACCGCATCGATGCTGTTCATTTCCTAGGATTTTCTATCACCGAAGATTGGGCCTACATCGTTGCTGTCTATGCTTCTCCAGAGTCATTGTCCACCTACAACTACAGGGATAAAACACGCAGTAAGGTACGCCATAAGTGAGATTCCGTTTCGTCCATTTAAAATTATACATGGTCTCCCCCCGCGTAAAATCTATTTAATACTTAATTGCCATAAATTTAATTCTAATTAATTTTATTAGGGAAACTTCCATATTGTAAAATCGGTATTTGGTTAAATAAATATAATATTTTCCCTTTGATAATGTAAAACAAAGTCTTTCATTTAACAAACCACCAGGTCCTTTCCTTTCATAATTAATAAGCGCAGATTTCAAGGGAACGAGGCGAGTCCCCCCTCCCCCAGCTCACAAAATAAATCAATTCAAGTTAATTAAAGTAACCTTAGGCCAGGACAAAATCTAGCCCAGCGAATATGGGTCCATCGGTTATAGATAAAATAAAATAAAATAATAATAATAATAGAAAAAATGGCAACTAAATCTTTTCCTGAATTGCCAGTTTTAAGTTTTTATTAATTATAATTAACTTAAAAGGATTTGGATAGTGATTTTCAAAAGGGTTCTTCTATTTAAGAATTCAAGTGTCATAAAAAATAAAAGAAAATCGATTGTGTATTTTTTAAGTGATTGTGGTAACCAACATTCGTACATACTGACGGACATCACAGGTTTTAAAATTTTTTTTTTCTTTTCAATCATTGTTTTGAATAAAAGTGACTTAAAATTGTGTTTGCTTTATTCACTAATAAATTATCTTTCAAATGATACGAATTTTGTTCTAGTTAAGTATACACGGAAAAAAAATTTTCGCGGATACCAATGTGCTGTTTAGGTGTTACTACCATACTGTAAGGTAGCAAGGATTTTTCCATTTGTTTAAAAACTGTAGGTATAGATGATTCGACCATCTAAGAATGGAAATGTTCACAATAGTCATGGCGGATGAGTCTATGTCAGTATGGGCGTCAGACCCATACTGCTTTGTGGTATTTACAATGCTTCTGGCCAATAACCCTATTCGATATTGTGAAATTTCGTATGCTAATATTGGAGTAGTATCATAGTTTATTCAAGTAAAAAAATTAGTTATGTTTGGTAATAGTTTCAAATATATATTGTCTATAAGTATTATAAGATTGAACCCAATATTTATGAGTTGAGAAATATATAAGAACAAAATATTAATTATAAATCTATATTATTATTAATATTAATTATTTTCGCTATAAATTATATGATTGTTTTACTCCCGATTGAAATCAATTCATACCAATTAAAAATTCTCGATGGGATTCAGTGGACATTGAAATATTATAACAATCTTCTAAAATATATTGATTGCTTTAAATAATAAAAATATACCTTTTAGAAAAGTTAATCTTTAAATTATGAGGGATTATTTCTTATAAAATCGAAAAAATGAATAAGAAATTAAAATATAATTTATTTTTCAAAATTATTTATTTATGATTTCTTTTTTAATTTGATTAGTGTACAACATTATTGATGATAACAAAGATTATAAAAAAAATTAGCAACTACATTTATCAAGTATTGATGGTAATCTTATAGTGTATTGAGTACTCCACAATGATCTATTGTGACTCGCCCCAGCGACATTGCCATTTCTTCAATGTAGTATGGGACTCAAGCCCATACTGATCTAGTCTATCCCGCTATACAGGCATGTCAACTACGCAAAGATTTCTGTACCATACGGTATAATAAATAACGCTGTACTTATGGTACTTGCTGCAATAATATAATAAGAGTATGACGATAAGCACCATATATTTCTTTCCTTGTATTTGAATAAGTGTAAATAAAATTTTTACATGAGTGAATCAGCCAAGACCAAGTTCAGCAACCAAGTACTTCGCAATCGAGTTGTGCAATAGAAGTATAAAATAATAATCACTCGAGCTGATGTTGGATTCGAAACAAAACTGTACGATTGTGAAGTTACCGACGCCTTGGACTACTCCGCCACAGAAAGACTCACAAATACATGGAGTGTTAAGATCCATCTATACGATATAAACAAACAGTCATGAGTCATGAGAACGCCTCTTTCAATGGTCATAGTTACTATTTAAAAATTACGATGTCACATAGTAATTTTTATAACTTACATCTTTCACCAAGTTTTTGAAATTCGGCAATGTTCGTTTATTATTTGCATTCAAATGTAAATTTCTTAAGAAAAATCGTGTTCTGACCAGTTTTAAAACCGAAATTAATTAATGTAATGAGACCAAAGTCTACCTCCGTTTTACCGGAGACGACACTTTTAGCCGAAAAATATAATCAAGTGACGACTAAGGTGGGCATTAACCAGAGGTATGATTAAAAATCCTCACTCTGCGTGGTATTTAACCACAACAACCACGGGTCCTACCTCTCTCAAGCCAAACACGACTACATCTCAGGAAATAGAGGGATCCTGGTCGAAGTGGGCTTGGAATGGCCTTTCATGGTACCAGTCTCCCAGTGCTGGTCAACGTGGTTGCTTAGGACAAGTGGTGGGATGCAACTTCTCCCCATACCTTATGTAAAGGGCTTCACTTGTTTTCTTTCGGGTTCTCGACAAGCTATTATCTGCTTGTTTATTCCCTGATAAATTTTCTACTTTCGATCTGTGAAACACTCTGATGCCGACTAGAAATTTGAGTTAAACAGTGGTTTGGCCCGAATAAGGCATGCAAAATTCCAGACTTGCGCCAAATGAGGCAACCAAACTAGGTCAAGATCCCGAAAGTAACGCAGTTGCGAGGCCCTGCCTAATTTGGCTTCCTTCTTGGGCAGTGGTTTGGAAACCATACTTGCTGGTGATAGCTTAAGCCGAGTTCACGCCAAATGAGGCAGCCAAACTAGGTCGAGATCTCGAAAATAACGCAGTTGCGAGGCCCTGCCTAATTTGGCTTCCTTCTTAGGCAGTGGTTTAAAAACCATACTTCACATACGAGCCTTATGCTTATACATAGAAATTGGCAATAGATGGTCATGTATGACTGTAATGATCATATAATTTTGTTTAACAAAATTAAAATTTTTTTATTTTTTTTTATCGCTTAAAATTTTTTTTGCAGTGCAGTTATCATCAGATGTGCTAATTTAATGTTATTCTAATTTCCAATCAAATTAGAAATTTTGAATTCAAGGAAAAATGCGAAACTTACCAAGGACCGATATTAGGGGATTCGAACCCGAGACCCTACGCACGAAAGACCGACGCTTTATTTACTACGCTACACTATGATTGTAGCTCCTAAGTTTATTTATGTTATTCAAATATTATTCGGTACCAGCCAGGAACTCCAAAGATATACCTTACTTCGGCAATGACGAAGACTTTCCTAATAATAGCCGAATTTGACATACCTAACTTTAGCAAGCCTTCGGTCATCCCAATCCGATTTTAGTCAGGAATTCCAATGTTAGGCCTTAGTGCGGCCTTGCCACAGACTTTCCTAGTTTTACCTGACTTTGACATACCAAACATCGGCAAACCTTAGGTTACCATTGCTACCTACCTGTCAAGAATTCCAATAATATGCCGTACTTCGGCAATGCCAGAGTTTCGTGATCACAATCGAATCTGGAATTTTTTCGGCATACCAATATTCGTTTTGCCTCATAAAGATCTGATAAGATACGAATTAGGCTAAGCCTAGTTCAGGCCAAACTGATTCTTCGGCAAGCCTCACCAAAATTTCTAGTTGGAATCATTCAAGCTAAATTAAAGTTTAGAGCAACTCGGAGGATTTAAAACCGGAAACGATAATTTTTTTGATTAAAAATCATTTACATATGATTAACAAAGCACATGAGAAGGAATCGTTACTTCTTTAAGTAAAAAATCGCGGATCAAGATTTTTGATTTTTGCTCGGATTCACTTTACTTTATGTTAAATAAAATTTTTTGAACAAGAATAAATCCTATTAATAGGCGACTTAACGTAAGGATGCATATGATTCTTTCTCGTGTGCTTTGTTAATCGTAAATATACGAACAATTTTTTGTTTGATCAAAATTATTAAATGGTCGAACTACTCGGGATAACTAGCTTTCCCCATACTTTTTCTAGAAACAAGAGATGATCAATTTAAAAAAACATGATTTTTTTTTGCCAAAAAATGGTGTCTTATTTTGACCCACTCTCTCATTTATGGAATTTTTTATATAAATAATTAGTATTGTCTATTAATCATTAATGTTGATCAGTGGATAATAATCAATTAATCATCAATGACAGGAGGACGTTATTCAAAATGTTGCATAGACACCCTGAGGAAACGATCGGATAGTACTACGGAAATACAGTTATACTTGAATAAACAGGCGGTTACCGCCACAAATACACACACAGATGTTATTATGGATAGCCAATAGCCGATAGCGATTAGTAAATATATGGTAGGTTGATAAACACAACAGTTATGGTTGTTTAATGATCAAGCGGTTTTTCGAAATTGCAACATTTATCCCCTAATGGATGCTGGTATCACGAAACTGCAGCTATTTATTCAATTTATTTATTATTTGTGTTACGAATAGCTTGTGATATATATTTGTACACACATACACGCGTATATATATATATATATATAGCCAAGTTCGTTTTATTAACCAAAATAAAAAAAAATAAAAACTAAATAAAGATGAAAATGCACTTTTTTCGTAAATTCAACCATTTAAGTGATATCGAAGCTCATAGTTGATAGATTTAAAAAATAATGTTTTTCGATTCAAATTCTATAACTCTTTAGCAAAGAGATATACTCAGGCTTTTAACAGTTTTTTGTCGAAAATTTACCGCTCTTCAAAAAAGTCTTCTTAGATTTTTTTGATAAACTCAACCGTTTAAGAGATATTTAAGCTCGAAGTAAAAAGAATTTTTTATATCATACGAGCGAAATTTTGAGTTAGTTTGTGAAAGTCGTCTTTCAACTTAGAGGTTAAATATCTCTTAAACGGTAGAATTGATTAAAAAAATCTAAGGGACCTTTTTTGTAGAGAGGTGAATTTCCGACAAATAACTGTTAAAAGCCTGAGTATATATGTTAGACATAATACAACATTGTACACGTCTCACACTCACTTACACATAAACAGATAAACACACCCCTACTTAGCTTAAATATACTACTAAGTACTGGGACTATATATCTATTGTATTACTGTATACTTATTTAGTCTTGATAATAAATCTCAAGTAAACGCATCTACCTCTGTTACTTGCCGCGTATCAATCCTCCCTTATACCATTTTTATCAGGTTATGGGCCCAGGGGGTTATTGAGGTCACAGCGGCAGCTTAAGTTCAATAAAAGAGTTGTGTTGTTCAAAAGTAGAGTGTCTAAGACGAAGGATATTAGTTATGGCGGATAGTCTATCAGTTAAAAAGTTAAATAGTGATAATTATGCTATGCGGAAGTTCAAGCTACAAATGCTTCTTATGAAAGACGATCTGTGGACGGTAATCGTGGGTACAAAGCCAACAGACGTCACTAAACACGAGCAGTGGAACAGGAAAGACGATAAGGCACGGGCACTTATTGGGTTAACGGTAGAGGATAGCCAGGTAAATTTAATAAAAAGCGCAACCACAGCGAAACAAGTTTGGGAAGAATTACAGCAGTACCATGAGAAGGCGACGCTCACCAACGAAGTAATGCTATTGAAACAGCTGTGTCTAATGAGGTACGAAGATGATCAGAACATGAAAGAGCATCTAGTTCAGATGGATAATTTAGTTGATAAAGTCACTACTTTGGGACTAGAAATTCCTGAACGTTTAAGAATTGCCCTGATGTTGTGCAGTTTACCGGACTCTTACAGTTCTTTGGTAACTGCACTTGAAGTACGGCCTTCACAGGACTTAACGTTTAATCTCGTCAAGAATGCAATAATTGCTGAATATAAGCGACGTGAAGGGCAATTAAGAATGAACGATAATAGTGAAATAGCTATGAGAGTAAACAGTAATAGAAAAGAAGTGATATGCTATTTTTGTCACAGAAAAGGTTATTTAAAGCAAAACTGTCGAAGATACTTGGAATGGAAAAGGAAAGTCGAAAATTTAAGGGCTCATGCTGTCAAATCGGATAACGACGACTCAGATAGTAATAATGAGTCATCCTTCCTGGATTTTGCTTTTGTGGCTTATAATAATAAACAGAAAGACAAATGGTTTTTCGATTCAGGAGCTACAAAACATATGACTAACGAAATTAATTTTTTCACAGCATTAAACACAAATTACAAATCAACTGTACGGGTAGCAAATAAGGGAACGAGTCAAGTCTACGGCATAGGCTCTGGAAAGCTACAGTGTGTCAACAGCAAGGGAGAGGAAAGTTGTCTAGAACTAATCGATGTACTATATGTACCTGATTTTAATAGTAATCTAATATCAATGAGCACGTTAGATAAAAAGGATTACAGCGCCACAATACAACATGGTTTGATGAAAATGTTTAAAGATTCAAGGGAAGTAGCAGTTGGAGACGCTAATAATGGAATGTACGAACTACGACTACCACAAAAAGCCCTAGTCGCTGGCGGTTCCCACAATGACAACTGTATTCATCAGTGGCACAAAAGGTTGGCTCACCGTGACCCTGAAGCAATCAAGCGCCTGGAAACTGAAGAACTAGCTACCGGAATACATATTCAAAACTGTAACATTTCATCAAGATGCAAAAGTTGTATTAAAGGAAAGATGCCCCGAACAAGCTTCCCAAAACACTCAATACACTTAACTACGGCACCAAGACAGCTTGTCCACACAAACCTATGCGGTCCAATATCCACAAAAACAGCAGGGGGCAAACGCTACATCATCACCCTCATAGATGATTTCAGCAGACATTGTCAGCTATTCCTATTATCTAAAAAGTCTCAGGCAAGTTCTATTATTAAAAATTATGTACCTCAATGTAAGACCCAATTTAATGAAATCCCTCGAGCTTTTAGATCAGATCGTGGAGGTGAATACTTATCTAATGAATTAAAAAATTATTTTAACTCCCAGGGTATAAAACAACAATTGACAGCCCCATATTCACCTCAACAAAACGGAGTAGCCGAGAGAAAAAATAGATATCTACTTGAAGCCACGAGGACAATGATGATTCAAGCGAACCTGGACGAAAAATACTCGGGTGAGACAGTGATGATCGCCGGGTACTTACAAAATCGCCTCCCAACTAAAGCCACGGGAAAAACCCCACATGAGCTGTGGTATGGGACTAAACCGAACCTGTCTCATATTAAGGTTTTCGGATGTAAGGCTTTCGTCCATGTTCCTAAAGAAAAACGAAAGAAATTAGATAAGAAAGCCACAGCTTACACTTTCGTTGGATACTCTCAAGAGTCAAAAGCTTACAGGATACTTGACCAAGATTCCGGGAAAGTAGTGATCAGTAGAGACGTATTCATTGAAGATGAACAAGTTGAAACAGGCATGTTAAAAGAATCTAGTCCCTGTGAGGAAGTTACCTATTTAGATAATTATACTCAAGACGAACAGGTGAAAGAACAACCAGGTACGCTCGTACATGACAAACCTGAAAATAAATTACTTGACACCAGCAGCACATCGCGGGGGAATAATAGCTCAATTTTTTCTTTGGACGATGTACCACTCGCTACCAGACTTGAAAGTCTACTAGATTATAGATTACCTGATTTTGATGAAAACATTGAACCCAAAAATGGCTATTCGAATACCAATGAAACCTTAAATAACATGGAAATATCATACTCAACCGAAGAAAGTAACGCAGCAGACCCTAAAAATCCAGAAGAAGCTTTTTCCGGCCCCAATGCAGCACAATGGAAAAAAACAATGACTGAAGAAATCCAGTCACTCGAAGACAATAACACCTGGACGCTTGTACAATTACCCCCGGGTAAAATACCTATTGGTTGCCGTTGGGTATTTAAATTAAAGAAAGATTCTGAAGGTAAACCAACAAAATTTAAGGCAAGACTAGTTGCCCAAGGTTTCACACAGAAATTTGGCCAAGACTACGATGAAACTTTCGCCCCAGTCGTGAAGAATACTACACTTCGAGCACTACTATCTATTGCTGGCAACAGAAATTATTTTATAAAACACTATGATGGAAAAATTGCGTTCCTCAATGGGCAACTTAAAGAGGATATATATATGAGACAACCTTCCACACACATAACCAAAGGACAAGAACAACTTGTTTATAAGCTGAAACGTAGTATCTAAGGACTGAAACAGTCTGCAAAAGTCTGGTTCGATACATTAAAACTATCGCTACAAACATTGGGTTTCGAACCTTGCCAGATTGATCCATGCCTGTTTAGAAGACACGATGTCTCCAGTGAAACTTTCTTAGTGGTCCACGTAGACGACATCCTCGTTGCCAGCACAGAGAGAAAAATATTGGATAACCTTAGTACAGAGCTCAACAAATTATTCACCATCACAGACCTTGGCGACTTAAAATGTTATTTGGGAATAAACGTCCGACGAAACAAGACAGGCGATTTTTTTTATAAGCCAATCCACTTACATCGATAAGTTGCTGAAAGAAACCAAGATGTCAGATGCCAAGGAGTCTAAAATTCCAATGGACCCTGGATATCTAAAAATGGGAAACACGACACCACGCATCGACAACAAGACTTACCAAAAAATCATTGGGTCACTATTATATATCTGCGTTAACACTCGTCCGGACATTTCAGCACCAGTAACGATTTTGAGCCAACACATAAATGATACAAGACAGCAGGATTGGAACGAACTCCAACGTATCCTCAGGTACTTAAAGTACACATGCACCTATGAACTAAGATTAAGCAACTCATCAACGGCCAATAAGGAATTAGTCGGGTACGCTGACGCTAATTGGGCAGAGTCACGAGAAGATAGAAAATCTAACAGCGGCTACCTGTTTAAAATCTTTGGTGGAACTGTGAGCTGGTGTTGCAAAAAGCAGGACTGCGTATCAATATCTTCAACAGAGACGGAGATAGTAGCTCTAGCAGAAACATGCAAAGAAGCAGTTTGGTTGAGAGAATTGTTGAAATTCTTCAAACAAGAACAACTACATCCTACCATCATTAATGAGGACAACCAAAGTTGTATAAATAGTCATAAACTAGCTGGCCTAACGAACCGCAATAAACACATTGATGTCAAGCATTATTTTGCACGGGATCTAGAACAAGAAAACGTCATCAAATTGAAATACTGCCCCACCGAATCAAACCAAGCAGATATTCTAACCAAACCAACTGGACCGGTGAGATTGAAGACCATGGTGGACCAAATTGGTATCAAGGCAGCGCCACAGTTTTAGACGTGATCAACGTTGAAGGGAAGTGTTAGACATAATACAACATTGTACACGTCTCACACTCACTTACACATAAACAGATAAACACACCCCTACTTAGCTTAAATATACTACTAAGTACTGGGACTATATATCTATTGTATTACTGTATACTTATTTAGTCTTGATAATAAATCTCAAGTAAACGCATCTACCTCTGTTACTTGCCGCGTATCAATCCTCCCTTATACCATTTTTATCAATATATTTGTTTTCTGAAGAGATATAGAATTTTAATCGAAAAACATTATTTTTTAAATCTATCAACTTTGAGCTTCGATATCACTTAAATGGTTGGATTTAAAAGTGTAAGAAACCATTTTTGAAGGACAATAAATTTCCTACAAGAAAATTCATTGCGCTTAATTTTATGTCTATGTTTTAGAGAGTAATGAAATTTCAAATAAAAACGCCAATTTTTTTTAAACAAATCAAACTTTGACCTTCAATATCTCTCAAATGGTTGGATTTACGAAAAAAACATAAGAGATTTTTTTTTGAAGAGCGGTAAATTATCTGCACAAATGTCTAATACTCATTGCTGTACACTTATATTTAAGTGAGTAATTAAATTATGCTCATTGTACTATAATGGGAATATATCATTACTTAGGCAGGGTTAAGGAAGTTGTTTCGAGGTAGTCACATTCAAAAGTATAGCATACCGAATTAAAAGAACAGCATAACTGAAGCGATTGGTTGAACGCCGCTCATTGGAAACTTTTGTAAAAGTTACAGTTATATTGCTCATACATACATCCAAGTAGTATCAATACGTTTATATACACATACATCCATAACATTTGAGAAGTGATCATGGCAACACCGTTCACTGTTACTTTGCATCTTTTTTGCGTTCAGCAATATTTTTATTAATGTGGTCGTAAGACATAACCAAATTAACCATCAAAATAAACTGAGCTGTTTATTATTAAATTATTAGAGAAGCCAGAACGTTTACTTATTATTAATTAGAATAGTTATCAATAAACGAAATGTTTAAGTAAGAAAGCATTTGTATGTCGAACAATTTACAGTAGGACCTCGTTATAAGACTAGTTCGGAGCTGTAGGAGAAGAAATTCTAAGAATTGAGGTACCCCCACTATTGTGCTTAACAGCGTTCACGCCCAAACCTTGCTATAATACTATCGCTGTTTTGCGTTTTATTTGTGTATTCGGTTATACTCAACTATATTATACAGTGAATCTATTTTATGTATAATCATAAATAAACAGAATTTTGTCGTTCTTTTCTCTCAATTAATTCTGTGATGCCACGAAATTTTAGGTATTCTTTATGGAAATAAATTATTTAATCTACAATCTATATGTATGTACATTTTATCTCAATTTTAGTCGTACTGGTCGTTAGTCTTATAGCGAGGTTTCGGCGCAAAAGTTTTATTGGGTTGTTGATAGAGGGAAGCGTACCGAGCGAGTTTTAACAAATCGAGGGGAAGAGTCTTATAACGCATAGTCTTATAACTAGGACCTACTGTATTTATTTTTAGGATAAAAAAAAAAAAATGTTACATTATTTTCATTTTGTCTGACAAAACAAATTTATAAAACGATAGCCTTTTATAAATTTACAAAAATTTGATTTTATTGATTAATTAATCAATTTTTTTTTTCTTGTAGAATAATTAATTAATTTTGTTTACTAGTCAAATTTTTTTATTATGTGCCTATTTGTATTTTGCCGCGCCTATCTGACTATAATATAAGCGCTGTTGCCACATCGCACTACTGTTTTGGTACATCTTTAAAATTTTTAAAAAGTTTCAAGGTTTGATAAATTATATTTCAAAAACGACGTGGTCAATAATTTTCATTTTTTTTTTTTTTATGTGGTTTATTATTTTAGTTTTAATAACATACAAAATTTTTAGAATGATCCTACATTGCGTTTTGATTTTATTAAAAGAAAATTGCCCGTATATCGCTATTCTCCATAAGAGCCCGTGTTAAAATTTCAGTATTCAAAAATCGTTTTTCATAAAATTGGGATAGTCAATGTTACTCAGATTAGTCTCATATGATTTATAGTCAATCAAAGAACAATCAGGTAAATTTTTATAAAAATCTTACATTAAATTAATCCACGCAACAACTACCTTAAACGGCATTAGAATAAACTTTTTTTTTTTTTTTTTTTTTTTTTGTTATTTTTGGATCACAAATAAATGATTTATATCATGGCCAAGTAAAAAAATCTAATTAGGTGAATAATGAACACCCTAATATATACATATATATATCGGGTTTCTCATCCGATGCTACGTACTTATATATGTGTGGTTTATATATATATGCAACATTCACGTGATGTACAAGCGCATGCATATAGTTGACACTTCAAAAACCGTGTTTTTCGTTGACAAACCAAGAATTTACGGTAAGAATACGGTAGGGTGCCGTAAAAGAATTCTGTACCCATTTCGGCATTTTTGCTGTAGAATATCGTAACTTACCGTAGTTTCACATTAAAATTCGGTGGGATATCGCAATTTTACCATAAAATTCGGTAGCAGTACGGAATACTACGGAATTCCGGTTTTTTATGGTAGCTTGCGGTAATTCATTGTAAATTCACCGAAATTTCGGGTTTTTACCGTAATTCAGGTCCACCAAAGAGAGTTCAATTCATTTTTCAAAATTAAAAACAAAAATTTTTTTTCTTAACGTCATAATTGATATGATCCATGAAAATTACTGGCGTCTATATTATTTAAATTAACAAGTAATTCATTTGCTTGACAAAATTTATAACAAACTTTTTTCACTTAAAAACAAAAAATTATTTTTATTTCAATTCTGTAAATGGCCACTTTATATTTTTACTAATTCTGGAGTGACCATCTTACCCCATAAGTTTGACTCGCCCCAGTTTTTTTTAAATTTATTTTTCAATGTGTTATGCCAAAACTTGTTGTTATTTTTTGCCCACTATTTTGGTTTTAAAATTTCAATATTTTAATTTCGATTGATCATTGCATTTTATCAATTCTGAATCAATTAGCGATGAAAATAAATTGTATGCCATTTTGACACTTATTATTAATACGCTTTTTTCGTTTTTAGCAACGCATTGTGGACACCCGAGTCGAAATTTAAATCGTAGGTTGAACGTACTGGACGTTGAAAACATAAATTCGACCTTTGAAGACGTAAATAGCCGTAAAAACGGATTTTAGATGTAGTTTACGTACGAAAATGTTAGTAAGATTTGCATAATAGTAGATACAACCTTTCAAAGCTTGCAATTAAAAACATTAAACTACATTTGAAATATTTCATTGTAAAAAAAAACATGCCGTGCAGTCAGAAGACGAGAAATCGAAATTTTCTCCTTCGCGTCTTACAGACTACCTAATAGCTTGGAGACCAAAAATAAAAATTTTCAACAACTGCGATATATTTTGGGCCTTGTGAGACAGTACTCTACTGATGGCTAATTTCTTATGCTCCGTTGGGTCTTACAGATTACCTGGAAGTTTGCAAACAAGAAATAAAAATTTTCAGCAGCTTTTGAAAATTATTTTGGGGCCTTGCAAGAGATAACTCTAGACTCTATACTCTCTAAACTAACTCACGAGCCATCAGTAGATTTATCTTCTGCAAGGCCTAGAATATTTTTCAAAAGTTGCTGAAAAATTTTATTTCTTGTCTTCTGGCTGCTAGACATGTTTTTTTGACAATGAAGTGTTTCCGATATAGTTTGATTTTTTATTGCGAGTTTCGAAAGGTTGCCTTTACGATTACACATGTCTTATTTGCGTTTTCGTCCATCAACCGCGTCTAAAATACCTCTTTACAGCTATTTACGTTTTCAACGCCTAGTACGTACATTCTACGATTTAAATTTCGACTCAGGGCAATGCTCAAACAAAGCAAATTTCACATGTAAACATAAGCTTAAATTAATTATATCTCAAATAGATATTTTAATTCCTTAAATATCAAAAAGATTCAAATCTAAATAGTGACTTTAGTACATAATTAGGTGAGTTCTTCAAAACTTCAAGTTCAAAGCAGATTTCTGAAGTCTGAAAAAATTGCTATTAAGCTACCGCACTACCGCAGTCAGAATGTCAGTGCTACCCATGGCAATTTTTACTTACTGTTTCCGTTATAATTACCCTTAATATCTTTCTGTGTACTATTAAATAATCAGCGAGACTTTCGTATAATTAAGGCGAGTAAATAAAAATTTTCCGATTAAAAATAATTATCTGACTCTTCTACAAATAGTTGTTTGAAACGAACTTACTTAAAAGCAAAACAGCTAGTCTACTGAAATACTTTAATTTACTGATATCAATATGAATTTATTTTCGTACGGAGAAAAATAAACAGTAATCATTGCTGCACGGAACAGTAACCTTAGTATAAATGAAATCGAGTATTTGTCCAGTAACTGGCCAGTTCGACTAGACTTAAAAACTGGCCATTATTATATTGAATTGCTGTCAAGTTACTGGTCTGGTTGACTAGAGATCCAATGAACCAAGGTGGCTTCGAAAAAACTGTGACTTTTTAATTTTAGGTTATGAGGTTATAAAAATTGTCAGTTCATGGAAAAGTAGAAACATTTGTTATATCAATACACAATCAAATTATAGAATAATTCAAATTAATGTAACTTTCTCAAATTTCATTTCATCTATATTAAAATTACAAAAATATTAAGTGCCACGATTAGAGATCGTGATGAGCGAAGGTACGAGTTTCGTATAAAAAGTTAAATAAAAAAGACTAACATTGCAGGTAGTAAAATAAGGGATAAAAGAAAGGTGAGTTGCGGAAAAGTCTTGTGAAGCTAGTCCTCTATTGCTATCTCATTTGTCTAAGGAATCATGTTTTCAAATTTTTTATGTTTACAAGTATTCATTTATTGTGGAACAGACATACTCAAAGACAAGAATAGGGTTACAATTGACAATATTCGAAGTAGTAACCCGGGAAAAAATGATTTTGTCTAGTTATATATAATTATATATAATCACTTATATATGATCAGATCCAAAAATTAGCCAGATCTGATTATATACAATCATATATGATTAGATATAATCATGCATGAACGAATATAGTCATTTTTAAGAGCTCATTGAAGATATCTGAAAATTATTAATTAAGTAATTTAATTAGGATTTATTGTCTTCATTAATATTAATTTCGGTTTAACTTAAGTTGAAAAAAAAAAAATTACTATTGGTTAACTATTATTGTACTAAGGGGTCACCCATACAATTAATGATTCACGTTGATGCTGCTTAACTTTGGTAATCGCTGAAGTTTGTGGCATTACTCAACTCAAATATTCAAATTAATAAATCCTACGTAAATAATACACCTAATGATGAATTTGGTTTTGTACATAAATTCCAATAGAATTCATTAGATAAAAATTCAAATTGTCTAAGCTCGTGACTGAACAAACATTGATATTAAAAAATTATCATATTATGTAATATATATATATATATATATATTATGTATGAGGTGGCCCAAAAAAATCGACTATTTAAGGGGCCCATTTTGCCCCCAAATAATTCGAGGTATTCAAAATTTTAAGGGGCCCATTTTTCCACCTCTTCCCCTATAAGAATTTTATTACTTGAAGTTCATACGATACTTACTTTTCAAGTCAATCTCTTAGGTCAATGGGGCGCAGATTAAACTTTCAAGCGCGAGGCCTGCTGTTGATATCCTGCACACGTCCGAATTTTTTTTCTTATTTTTATAGAAATTGTAACGGGGCAGCTAGAGGTTCGACTACTCAAATCGGTCGCGCCATTTCAGAGAGCCCCTCAGTTTACACACCATCCTTATCAACGCATATTTGCTACCCGGTTCACTGAAACTCCGAAAGAGGCCCATGGGTCAGTGTGCCAGACATCCTAGACGGAAGTTCAGATGAGGTCACGCGGATGACCCCTTCTCGAATTTTATGGCTATATAAGAGCGAACAATTGGCGATGAACTCAGTTAGAATGCAGTTAAGTACACAGTTAGCATGCATTTAGCATCTAGCAATCAGCTGGGAGGTGTAAATAAGGGCTGAGGACGCCTAGCGAGGTCCTTACTCCACACTCTCTAGTTTACTAAGCACATATTGCTGTTTTATATTTTGTACTAGTCAAGTCTAGTCAATTTATTGTATTGTAAATTCCGTTACTTTATTGCCAAGTCCGTTTATTTATTGAAAAAGTCTAGTCAGTTTATTTATTGTGAAAGTCTAGTCAGTTAAGAAATTTCATTTTAAATCTGTGTAATAAAATCAATGCCATGATGTCGAGTCGTCGCCAACAGTCTTGTCAAAGGGTCAATCAAGTACGTTGCAGTCCACGCTCAAGATGTTCTGCACATTCGACAAGATCATCAATGTAAGTCTACAAGCAGTTAATTATAAGTTTGCCAAACGCGAAGTTATTTATTTTAGCATTTTGTTAAATTTTGTCTCTATTAAAATTTGTTGAACATTATATATAAATTTTGAAATTTCATTTATAACTTTGCGATAAGAAATGATTAAACTAAATCGTCAAGCTGGAAAATCATGAGATCAGACCCAGGATCTCATATTTACGCACTAACTATAATAATTCTTTAATATTTTTCGAATGTACAAACACATGTTCAGTCACTAAGATTTGTTAAATAAAAAGAACGTTAATTAAATCAATAAAATAATATTATAAGAGAGAATTACACTACAAAACAAATTCATTGCACCATTTCCTCTATTCTGTAATCAGGATGCGTACTCAGTCATGCTAGGTATTTCAGAACCCAGTTGCTCATCATCGAAGTAGCCGGACAAGGAGGATTACTTGAACTTCTTAGTACGGGGAAGCAAGGGCACACCCTTACAAAATAATTATATATAATTATACATAGATAATTATATATAACTATACATAATTATATGTATATATATATATATATATATATATATATATATATATATATATATATATATACTTATACATAATTATATATAATTACATAGAGCCATTTTTTATCTATAATTTTTTGACTTGGATGGGCATGAACAGGCCTGCTCAGGTCTGATCATACCTGGTCATTTCCCATGTCTGTTCGGGTCTGATCATTTTTTTCAGGGTCCCTATCAACTGTAAATTTACGCTACGATTAATGAAAGCGGACAAAACTACCAAAGAAAGGTTTCGTGTACTGCTGCCTTAATGCTCAAATGTGATTTTACCCTTAATACTCTTATATACCCGGGAAAAAAAGATCAGACATGAACAGGTATGAGTCTTCGAGCCTGATCAAACATGAAAAATGATCATACCTGACCAGGCCTGATCAGGCATATTCAGACCTGATCAGATATGTTTATGTCTGTTCATGCCCATCCAGGAAAAAAAATTATATACTCGGAAACAAATTATCAGAAATGAACAGGCATGAGTCTTCAGGCCTGATTAGACATGAAAAATGACCATGTCTGGTCAGACCTGATCAGGCATGTTCAGGTCTGGTCGGACATGTTCAGGTCTGATCAGGTATGTTCATATCTGTTCATGCCCATCCGGGAAAAAAAATTATATATAAAAATGGCCCTATATACTTATATATAATTATATATAACTATATTATATTATATATAATTATTGCTATAAAAATAAAAAACAAATAAAAAATTCGGTCGTGTGGAGGATTTGAACCGTGGACCGTGCGCTCAAAAGTTTAACACGCTACCTACTGGCCTAAGAGATTTAGTTGAAAAGTAAGTTTCGTATAAACTGTAAGTAATAAAAATCTTATATGTGATAGATTCTTGGTCAACAAAATTTTATATCTATGAGCAGGCATGACCAGACATGAGCAGGCATGACCAGACATGACCAGGCATGAACAGGTATGATTAGGCCTGAATGTATTTAACGCTTCAGACATGAACAGGCATCAACAGGTCTAATTTCAGACCTGATCATACATGAACAGGCATGATCAGGTCTGATCATTTTTTTCCGGGTAACTATGATTTGAGCCTTAGTAACCTAAATTAAAACATTGAAGATAAATACACATTTTAAATTTCGGTCCAAGATTTTTAACGCAATTTTAATTGTTGGTTATAACGGGTTACTTGCAACGATTCGTATACATAACATCACATGTAGAAAATGTGCCAAAAACTAAGATGGAGGAGAAGTCAAAATTTTGAATTTCCCAACCATTTTTTTCCCTATAATCCCTTACGGTTGCTTGTAACGAGTTTCGACCATATTTTTCTACTCAAGCCTTAGAGCCAGCAATCTTTATTAACTTCAATATTCAACCAAATATTTCACTGAAATTTATCAATTCGAGCTCTTATTATAGTACGTAAAAAAGCAACGATGATATCATTACAAAATCTCGTTACCAAATCCAAACAAAGTCCTACTTATCCTCATTAAATTTAATCACACTCACCATTAGTTAATCTCCGATTGCATGATAATCCTCACCGGTAATTATATTACTTCTTCCACTCCTCTTTTTCAATCTAGTATAATTTTTTTTCTTTCCTCTTTAAAAGCAGTAGCTTTAGATCAAAATACGATAGGATGAAGTATCAGATAATACATTTGGTAATTATATGGAAGTGGGGTCAACAAATATTTCGAAAAGCAAAAATCCAAAAATAGACAAACAACTTAGAAACTAAATTCAACCCCAAGCATTTGTTGGCGGATTGATGTTATATTTGCATAATTAGGTCTTATATTAGCTTGGATAAACCATAGTATATACCAAATGTATAAATTACGCTTATTTTCGAAATTATCTTTGAGTTTTTTCTGTTCCCTGCTACACTACACTAATTGACATTATTTTCTTATTATTTTATGTACTGACTCTTAAGTCAACCACAAAAACTTAAGATATATCCCTGTTTACCACAATATGTGTAGTTTCGTCCTAAGCACGTTAACAAGCTCGTCAGTAAGTCTATGTTAATGTTCTCATGCCTTACACTACATCTTACACTAGTACACGCCGGCGTAAAACTGTGTTGTGGACTTCCGTTAGACTAGCCAAGGGATATGGATACCGCCCAAATTACTTGCAGCAAAATTTTAAATGAGCTGTTGTACACCTGAAAAGTATTGAAATAACAAAAACATGCCAATTTTCACTATTACAAGATTTTAAAATTTTTGTAACCAGACTAGAAAAAAAGTTGTAAGACCTATTGGGATCCAATTGGGAACTCAACGTTGGGTTGTAACGCATAGCCCAAGATGATCCCAATCGGGTCATCCCTATTGGGTCTAAATTGGGTATACCCAACTGTTTCCCAATTAGGCACACTCTATAGGGTTTCAATTGGGTACACCCTACAAAAACTTTAGGCTAACCCAATAAAATCCCACTAAAATCCCAACATAAAAAAAATTTCCTTAAATAAATTTTTTATTTAAATCCTCTCATTCTAGTACAATTTTTTTTTATTTATTCAATTTTCGTTGTTACTGTTAATTTATAATTGTGTTAGCTAACAAAAAACATTAATTATTTCACAAATTTTCACTTTGCGCGAGACACAATTTTTATAACCTATATTTACTACACTAGCACTTTAATATTATTTTGATTAATTATATTGCACTGCACAAGCACTTTCTTTATTATTATTTCTATCAATTATATTACACGGTATTGTAACTGTAAAGATGTCAAAAAATTACGCATTGATGAGTTACTTAGAACGTTTGCCAATGCAAGAGTCATGTGTATATGGGTTTTTGTCCACTAGTTATTTGTTTTATGCGCGAAACTGTCTGAACTTGTCTACGCTTGTATTATAGTCACAAGATTTTGTCGCCACGTGCATCACTGGTGTTAATATACACAACTATTCGATTTTTATCTTTACATATGATAATATATAAGCATATGAAAGCTAGTAGATATTTCATATGGATTTTTTTTTCCTTAAAGTTTTAGTTTTTTTTTTAAGTTTATAATTAAATTTATATTCTGCAAGAGATTAAAAATACGTTTTACTATTGTTAAGTTTTTTTCTTTATTATTAAAGTTTAATCAGTTTTTTTTCGTTTTTATGTTAAAATACAGAATAAAACGTAAATATATTGCATTTAAAAATTATTTTTAATTTTTGAAAGTACAAATTTTGTTTTTTTTATAAATTTCATGTTTTGTTTTCTCAACGTGTTCCCAATTATTTCCCAATCGGGTAAGCCCAACAGCTAATTATTAATTTTCACGTTAGGTCGTCCTAACAAGTTCCCAAAAATATCCCAAACAAGCAAACTCATTGTCGGGTCATTAATTTTAGCATTCGGTTAACCTAACATATTCCCAATCCTATCCCAATTGAGTGAACCCAATCGCAATTTTTTATTTTAGTGTTAGGCTTACCCAATATGTTCCCAATCAAATCCCAATAGGGATAACCCTATCGGGCTTGCCCCATCAATACCCAATGGGGTCCCAATGTATGCTTGGGGATAATTTCTAGTCGGGTAACTCTTAGTTAGACCTATAGATCTCCACCGCCCATCTTACGATATTATATAAACATTTAATTATATATTAGAAAAATTATTTATGATAATTTGTATGATTTTCTGCTATTTTGATCAGTTTTGTACACTTCAATTGCAAGGTTCGGATAGGTATCGATGTTAGAGATAATAATACATACTGAAAATTCCATTCGCCGTGTAGCTAAACATGCGGAATAAATTAAATTATAAATATTTAGTTTGTAAGTACTTGGAACGTTGACAAATGTGGTTGACCCTGATTCCACACCATTACCATATATTTTTAAAATAATATACATTAGTATCTTCTTTTGTGACTCTTGAACAAAAGTAAAGCTTGGAATTAGTGTGATTAAGAAGAAAAAAAAATGGGTTGAGTAATACTAGTATGGCAGTAGATCGTCTTCGATTGGGTCTAGAGTCGGACTAATTCAGACTAGAGGTCAGAAAAGGATCACCCTCAAAGTAAGTGGCAAGTAGAACAGCAAACTGACGCGACGTTATTTTCTATCTCTTACTCACTCATTCCATCACTAACTCACCCACTCACTATCTGACCATCGTGCTCACTTTCCTGGATTTCTCTATGGTATTAACGTTTTCTGTCTCTATCTAGCTTTAGCTTTAGCTCTGTTGCTCGGAGATGCATGGTATGGCCGCTAGGTAGACGCAAACGTGTTGCCTGGGATTACGGAAATACGAGGGGCTAGAGAGACGAGGCTGAAACGTTGGCTGATGCTACTCACTGATGCTGAGTTACGTTGAACCCTATATCCCAAATAGTGCTACTAAAGTATAGATCTATTGATACTGAAGCTCATAAACAGTCAATCTGTGTCAAATGTCTTCAAGTTTCATGTACATGTTAACGTTAACATTACCTTTATTGTTAGCTAGTTTTCTATAAATAATTGTTTCAAATAAAAATAATTATCAGAAATCCAATTTTTTTAACATGCAGATATTAATTTATAATATTCAAATTATTATTTTATTATCCTCATGCCATCTAGTCATTTTGTTGTAACTCAATTTATTACAAAATACGTTATTTAATAAGTAATTCAAGCCCTTGCACCAAAAAATCTAACATCAAATTTACTTGTTACAGTGACTTTAGTCCCAACTCAAAACAATGCCCTGGCGACCACCATTCCTCGTTTTACTCTTGAATTATTTTATTAAATTGCAAAAATTAATACATAAAATATTTTGGTGCCCAATCTATGCAATGCTATCATTTACGTCACAAGTTAATATAAACTGAGAGAAAAATACTTACAACACAATTAAAATACTGGCAGAATTATAAAAAAAAATCATTTTATACACTGATAGAAGAATTTATTAAATTTTAATAAATTCATTTGCTTAGATGCAATTTTTTCATTTATTAAATATCAATAAATGTTTGTTAACATTAAATAAATATTTCTTTGGAATAAAATTACATTTATTAACAGTTAATAAAATTTTTCTAGAGTGAATATGTCTTTTTTTACGCTGTGCTGTGAAGATCGTTCATAAACAAATAACGCTATAACCCTTCTTAATAAAGATACGATACTGAATACTGAACGTAAACACATATTTTTTTGTTGAGTTTTAAATAAAGAAGTTTGAAGTGGCCCTAAAAGTTTTTTAAAAATTGATTAAAGTGGATGTGTTGGTGAGATTCATGGGGTCTAGGTGAACTATATTCAATGTTGATGAGTCAGTACAATCAAGCGAATAAGATTAAAGTCTCCATACATATCTGAAACCTTTAAACTTATTAATATTAAAATAATTAGCATTTTAGTAATATATTTTTTCTTACTTTTCTGTAGAGCATGATATAACTAATTTAGATACTCTGAAAGAATTCATAGAAAATAGTAGTCATGAAATGAAATTCATGTTACATCAAACGGAGTTCATGTTGTTTCTCATCGTGACTTAATTTAAGATATATTTATGTAAATATCAATTTACCATACATGTTATATTTTTTGCATATTTGTTGATAAAAAAAATAAATAGTATATTACACATCTAGGGCAGTAAAGTAAGAAATGTCTCATATTACATGTAATTGTTGGCCGAAGCGAAGGCGAGGCAACTTCGTTTTGTACAGCGGGACGAAAGTCTGCTCGGAGGCTAGAAAAAAAATTTTAATGAAACGAAAATTAATTATAAATATTTTTGATATATAAATGTATGCATGTATATATTATAAATTATTTTAATTTATATTACCCTAATAATTTTCACCGCAAAAAAAAATTCTGTAATTTATTACAACAATTTTTTTATGATTTATTATATTTTCTCTATTTTTTCTATAAGAAAACTATAAATCTATCTCATCTAATCTGTAACAGTGTGGTTTTGATTTTCGACTTGAAAATCGAGCGCGAAAATCTAACTGATCCTGCGGCCATATATTATGATAATTGTATCTCAATTGCCACACATTAGTCACCCGGGGCCATCTCAGAGGCCCCCTAGATCAAATCCTACTTGAATTGAGACGACAGTGGGGTAGTTCCATGCCTTCAGAATTTTCCTATGAAAGGGTCAGCAAGCAGTTACTCGAGAACTTAGGCCCTGGCTATGACCCAGAGTGGACTAGTAGGGTAGTGGGCTGATGACACTTCGCGAGGTCCGTACTCTACAACCAGAACTCATTACAATTTATATGAGCCGGCCTAACGATAAGTCTAGTCATATTTAGTCAACAATGCCCAGTGACGAGTTTTATTTAATTTATTATATATCCTTGAGTTTGGTCGTCCGGCATTGTTATAGCTACAGTGATTATTTAAAAATATTTAATTGAAGAACGTTAAATTAGCCATATGAATATATATTTTGAGTCAAAATTCTACACGCGGTCATTTAGTGTAAAGTTAAAATAAAATTCAATTGTGCCGATAAAATTTGAGAGTGATACCGCATCGTTGCTGTTAATTTCACGGAATTTTCTACCACCAAAGATTGGGCCTACATCGTTGCTACCACGTTTGCTGCCTACGCTTATTGAGGGTCATTTTCCATCTACAACTACAGGGATGAAACACGCAGTAAGGTACACCGAAACCCAGACAAAGTCGCCGAGCTTCGAAAGTTTCCCATAGATCGGCCGATGCCTGGTTTGCAATGATTGGCCAATGGCTAACTATACTGGCCCGTGCATGGTGAGTCATTGACAGCCGTCTTTTTGCTTATAAGGACGGCGCACAACAAATCGCCGTTCGTTGGCCAACGGTTCGATCGAGTGCTCTTGATACCAAGCTTTGGCCGATGATTGATTCCCACAATTGCTTGCACAATGCTTGCGACTGCCATGCTTCGCATACCGTTATCATTCGATATTTAGCTGATCTTCGGCCGATGCTTAAAAATTGGCAGCCATTCATGACCCAGTAATGGGCCGATTCTTTTTTTTTGTATGGGAAGTGGGATTCTGTTTTCCACAATCTAAAATTATACTTGGTCTCTTCCCGCGTGAAATTCATTTAATACTTAACTGCTATAAAATATTACTCAAATTGGGGAAACTTTCATATTGTAAAATGGGTACTTGGTTAAATAAATAAAATATTTATCTGTGATAATTAAAACGAAACCTTTTACTAAATAAACCACCAGGTCCTTTCTTTTTATAGTTTATAAGCGCAGATTTCAAGGGAACGAGGAAACCCCCCCCCCCCTTTCCCACAAATAAATTAAATTAAGTTAATCATAAGTAACCTTAGGCTAGGAAAAGAGCTAGCCCAGCGACGAGGCCCATCGGTTATAAATTAAATTCTACTATTTATTGAAATTATGAGGTTATAAAAAGTGTCGAAGAAAAGCTTTAATACTCACTTTCTATTCAACTATTTCAATAAATGATTTATTAACAGTTACTAAATATCTATTAACAGTTAACAAATATTTATTAATAGTTAATAAATATTTATTGAATCATTTCATGTTAAAAAATCATTTATTAACAGTTAATAAGGCTCATTAAATATTAAAAAATCCTTCTAGCAGTGTATAAATTATTCGGAGCAAAAATTTTCAATATGAAGAAATGAATATTTAGTTTATTTGCTGTTCATCCAAGTACTATTCAGAGATTACAACGAGTTAATTTACAGCGAATACATTCTTGGACATGAGACAATCCATCGCTCCAACAATTCTGACATTAAGTTAACTAGTTACAGTCATTTCAATTTCAACTCAAAATTATACCCTGCCGCTCAACTGTCATCGCCTTATTTCCTATCCTATCTAATCTCTATAATTAATTTATTTTTTTTTATTTTAAGTCTATCTAACTACCGTAAATAAAATTTATTCATGAAATTCATTACATTATTTAATCACAAATTTTCTTTTCCTCATTAAATCTCAACAAAAATTAAATTGACTGACAATATCTTTAAAAAAATTAAAATTTTCAAAATCACGTACTGAAATCTTAATAACCGGAGTTCCGAATCTCTAATAACTCGTTAGAATATTTTTCAACTTCAGTCCCGATTTATAACACGATGTTTCAAGATCTTACTTATTATGCCGTGAACATACTGATCACGTGATATTCTCTGCATAATTATTGGTATATACTTTTCTTCTTCCTCTATCATCTAGCCGCAAAAAGTCTCATCTTATATATATATATATATATATATATATATATATATATATATATATATATATATATATATATATATATATATATATATATATATATATGTATTCGGGACACAGTCTGACTAGAATAGCCGATGTATTTTCCTCTTCATATCATATCTCTCTTCCACTTTACTCACCCTTAACTTTTTTTTTTATTCTTTTTCATTCTATATTATTTCTTCTTTTTTTCTTCCTTTTCAATTTCATCCGGCTCAACATTTACTCGACCATTCATTGATGCTTTCTCATTCCACTTACTACACTCATCGTCACCTACCACGATTTATTTATTTATGTATTTTTTTCTTTTTTATTTTTTATTTTGCCGTTTATTTATTTTTTCTCATCTTTTTCCCTACTCATATGCCAACTACTCGGCAATAACTACACATATCCAATAATATATACTGTACTCTAATCCTGCCCTATATATATGTATATCGTGACTAAAAGTGACATTTATTAAACAAATGTGACAAATCCCAGATTAAATATTAATAACGTATAATAAAGAATATGTTCTTCACGAATACATACATATATATTATACTGTGTCAGACAAAAAAAAATTATTTTTTACTTTAATTAAATACATCTCATCAGTTCCTTTAATAAAAAAAATAATTCTCCTAGAATTTCAGCTCTATATCTCAAAAATTGAGCTGGCATCCCGGGGGGGGGGGGGGGGCCTTTCCCATTCAAAATACATTGAGAAGAATTTGTTTTTTCTATTTTGTGAATAACCATGTCAAATTTTTTTTTTTTTTTTCGATTTTTTAATTCAGAGATCTTGTGTATCGGAAATTAATTATTCTACAAAAAAGGTCTGCTTTATCATACGTTTAAAGTTGATATAAAAATAGTTATGGGAGTTGACCGGCTGTCCAATTTCAAAACACAGTAACTGACAAAAAAAAAAGTTGAAATATGCATTGAATCAAGTGCACGAGACTCCATTGGAACTAAAAATATCAAAAAATCGTTTTTGAAAAATTTGTCAGGTACTGTGTTTTGAAATTGGGCAGCCATGAAACTCAGGGGGAAAGAGACGGATTTTTAGGATGAAAAAAATTATTGTTTTTTATTCGTTAACGAGCAGGATTTGTTTTTTATTATTTTAGAACTAAAGATCTTATAGAGAATTGAATCATCTATGAAAATGGTCCTTAATGCCGTTTTAATAGAGATCATAGAATAAAAGTTACGGAGCTGAGCTCTAAAGTTGAGAAAAATTTAATTATTTAGAAAAAATTTTGTAGCCTTTTATTATTTTGAAGGATTATGATCCTAAAGAACATAAATACAAGAAACCTTAATCATTAATTTCAATTACAATTGAATTTTGTAGAATTAAAGAAAGAATGAAAGACATTTTTCTTTTTCCCATCCTAAAAATTCGATTTTTTCGCCCTGAATTTCAACCTCTATAATTTTTTTCCTATTATTTTTAAGCGTATGACACATAAGACCTTTTTGTAGAGAATTTCATTTCCTAAAAGATTGCTGAATTCAAAAATTAGAAAAAAAATTTTTTGACATAGTTATTTACAAAATAGAAAAAACAAATTTTTTTCAATATATTGTAAATAGGAAAGGGGACCCCTCGTACGCCGCTCAATTCTTGAGATATAGAGCTGAAATTTTAAGAGAATGTTCAACTTCCCGCCGAGAAAATTGCAAATTTTCAAAAATTCGGGAAGTTATTGATTTCAGTCCGATTTTCAAAAATCAAATTTCTAAGAGATCTTGACATTTTGAGATTCTAGGAAGCTAACCTTACTAATTTCACGATAATGTCCGAGTGTATGTATGTCCAAGTGTATGTATGTATGTATGTATGTATGTATGTATGTATGTATGTATGTATGTATGTATGTATGTATGTATGTATGTATGTATGTATGTATGTATGTATGTGTGTATGTATGTATGTATGTATGTGTGTATGTATGTATGTATGTATGTATGTATGTATGTATGTATGTATGTATGTATGTATGTGTGTATGTATGTATGTATGTATGTATGTATGTATGTATGTATGTATGTATGTATGTATGTATGTATGTATGTATGTATGTATGTATGTATGTGTGTATGTATGTATGTATGTATGTATGTATGTATGTATGTATGTATGTATGTATGTATGTATGTATGTATGTATGTATGTATGTGTGTATGTATGTATGTATGTATGTATGTATGTATGTATGTATGTATGTATGTATGTATGTATGTATGTATGTATGTATGTATGTATGTATGTATGTATGTGTGTATGTATGTATGTATGTATGTATGTATGTATGTATGTATGTATGTATGTATGTATGTATGTATGTATGTATGTATGTATGTATGTATGTATGTATGTATGTATGTATGTATGTATGTGTGTATGTATGTATGTATGTATGTATGTATGTATGTATGTATGTATGTATGTATGTATGTATGTGTGTATGTATGTATGTATGTATGTATGTATGTATGTATGTATGTGTGTATGTATGTATGTATGTATGTATGTATGTATGTATGTATGTATGTGTGTATGTATGTATGTATGTATGTATGTATGTATGTATGTATGTATGTATGTATGTATGTATGTATGTATGTATGTATGTGTGTATGTATGTATGTATGTATGTATGTATGTATGTATGTATGTATGTATGTATGTATGTATGTATGTATGTATGTATGTATGTATGTATGTATGTATGTATGTATGTATGTGTGTATGTATGTATGTATGTATGTATGTATGTGTGTATGTATGTATGTATGTATGTATGTATGTATGTATGTATGTATGTATGTATGTATGTGTGTATGTATGTATGTATGTATGTATGTATGTATGTATGTATGTATGTATGTATGTATGTATGTATGTATGTATGTATGTATGTATGTATGTATGTATGTATGTATGTATGTGTGTATGTATGTATGTATGTATGTATGTATGTATGTATGTATGTATGTATGTATGTATGTATGTATGTGTGTATGTATGTATGTATGTATGTATGTATGTATGTATGTATGTGTGTATGTATGTATGTATGTATGTATGTATGTATGTATGTATGTATGTATGTATGTATGTATGTATGTATGTATGTATGTATGTATGTATGTATGTATGTATGTATGTATGTATGTATGTATGTATGTATGTTTTTTTTTTTTTTTTTTTTTTTTTTCAGGGTGTAGAGGTCGCAGCATCCTCAAGTGATCCCTTTGAAACCAGGATCCCATGCTGGAACCACTGTAGTATTACTTCAGCATGGGTCTGTTTATTTGCACACGGCACTGACACTATTTATTGGCAAGCCCTACGTCCCCCATTCTCAATGAGTTTAGGGGTTCAGGTTGCTGTGTTCACTCGTTCTCATGTTTTCATTATTGGCATGTTGCTTTTTCAAATTCTGAAAATTCGGATCTTTTTGTCCGTAGAACTG
Source organism: Microplitis demolitor (assembly GCF_026212275.2). Classification (NCBI taxonomy): domain Eukaryota; kingdom Metazoa; phylum Arthropoda; class Insecta; order Hymenoptera; family Braconidae; genus Microplitis; species Microplitis demolitor. The sequence continues at coordinate 9,201,291 of NC_068550.1, read as the reverse complement.
TTTCGACGTATGCTGCTACAGCAGCCCATTTTGGTTTTGACATCAACATTAATTTAACTATGTTCTCTGGCGTGATCCTGACACCAAGTTTTCTATCAATTTGTTCTCTGTATTCATTCCATCTCCTGCAGTCGAAGAACGTATGCTGCGCGTTGTCTATCATATCTTCGCAGTATAAACATTTAGGAGAATGCCATCGTTTCATCTTGTGCAGATAAAACATGAACACCCCGTGACCAGTAAAGAACTGCGTCAGGAAATAGTTCATGTCCCCGTGCTTTCTTCTTACCCATGAGACCAAGTCTGGTATTAGCTCAACAGTCCACCTTCCTTTGAGGCTGGTTTTCCATTGCTTTTCCCAGCTTTTTAAGGTTTTGTTCTTTTCGGCGACCTTTGTTTCGTTGCTTAGAGCATTTGCCTTACGAAGCGCAAATAGCCTTTTGCGCTCTCGTGCAAGCAGATCAATCGGTGGCGTACCTGCCAGGACCAGTACTGCCGCCTCCGAAACCGTACGATATGCGCTTGTCACTCTTAGAGCACCACGTCGTTGTACCGATGCAAGTATGTGTCGGTTTGATTCTATCTTCAGGGCGTCTGCCCACACTTCGGCTCCATATAAGAGTGTTGATTGAATAACACTGACCAGCAGTATCCGTTTCTGGTAACTCGGGCCACCGATGTTAGGAAGTAGACGAGAGAGATTTGCGTAGGTCTTAAGACCTTTCTCTGCCGCAGCTTTTAGGTGTGGCGTGAATGTAAGTTTGTCGTCGACAGTTACTCCGAGATATCGAACCGACTTAGACGCTGTTATGGTGGTATCATCCATGCATATTGTAAAGGGCGTAGGGAACCATTTCTGTCTCGTGATAACCACAACTTCGGTTTTCTGGGCTGCCAGTTGTAGGCCGTGGTCAGTAAGCCATCCTCTTACTTTGTCGATAATGACCGCTATCCTTCTCTGAGCTTGCTCGACGCTACGAGCGAAGACAACAGCTGCAACATCATCTGCGTAACCAACTAGGAATGTTTCCTCAGGCGTGTCTATACCTAGCAGATCGTCATACACGTCGTTCCAAAGGTCAGGTCCAGCTACTGAGCCTTGGGCTGCCCCTGCAGTGACTTCCATACTGCTTTGGCCTTCGATTGTCTCATACAGTAGGAAACGCTTATCGAGATAGTCGCTAAACAATCGTACTATGTACTTAGGTACATCGAATATTAGTTCCAATGCATGAAGTATGTCTATCCAACGGAGCGAGTTAAACGCATTTTTGACATCAAAAGTCAGAAGTATACGTACTTTACGCGCTCTGGCGTTCTGATCCCAGTTTTCTGGTTTTTTCTCGAGTGTTTCCATGATAGCATCTATTGTAGAGTGGCCTTTAATAAACCCATGTTGGTTCTTTGATAGGCCTCCTTTGCGCTCGATGGCTTCGCGAAGACGCGATCTGATAAGCTTTTCCAGGACTTTTCCCAAGACGTCCAACATACAGAGGGGTCTGTAGGATGATGGAGTCTTTGGTGGGGGCTTACCTTTATCTAAAAGCACAAGCTTTTGTATCTTCCAAGGTCTGCAGAAAACGCCAGCCTTAAGGCATGAATTGTACATATTTAGCAATATGTTCGGCTGTTCTTTGGCTATGAGCTTAATCACAGGGACAGGGATTTTATCCGGCCCTGGCGCCTTATTATTCGCCATAGAGCTGGTGGCTTCTATAAGCTCCTGTCTAGTGAACACTGGAATTTCCGTTTCTACGACATAGTTGGAGAGTGTACGTTGCTGGTGTTGTGGGAACAACTCTTTGAGAATTTCCGTCATCGCCCTGTGATCTTTCAGTCCTACAGGCGCCTGCAAGCCAAGTTTCTTAACCACTATTTGGTAGCCACGACCCCATGGATTATTATCCAGGTCGTTGCAGAGTTTTTTCCAGCATTCTTTTTTGCTGTCTTTGATCGCTTTGTTAAGAGATTTTTTAGCTGCCTTGTATAGTTCAAGTTCAGCACATTTTCCAGCTGACCTTAGTTTGCGCTGAGCTCTGGTAGCTTTTCGGCGCTTAGCTAGGCACTCGCTTCTCAGTAGAGCAATCTCGTTCGTCCACCAGTACGCTGGTTTGCGTTTACAAGAAGAGTACTTACGGGGCATTGCTCTATTGCAGGCTTGTACTATTAGCTTCGTTGTGTTAGTCGCCAGCACTTCGGCAACATTCCGATCAGGTGAATCTGAGGTAAGTCTATCCAATGACGATATCCCTTTGTTTATTTCAGCTAATAGCTTTTGCTTGTCCAGTTTATTTGTGTTCCATCCTATGAACGCACCTCGTTTACCTGGCAGCCGGTTGGTTGTTGAGCCCATGACCTGGAATGATATGTACTGATGGTCACTAGCATTATAGTCCTCTAGGACTTCCCAGTTCCGGATAGCCTTGGCCACCCCAGGTGAGGCAAGGGAGATGTCAAGGATGGATTCTTTACGCCCGGGTCGTCTGAAAGTCGTTACTGAACCCGTGTTCAGTATAATTAGGTTGAGTCTCGCAGCCATCTCAGCAAGTTCTCTGCCTCTGACGTCGTTGCGATCCTCACCCCATTCTTCTGACTTGGCATTGAAGTCACCTGCCAGAATAACTTGCTTCTCTAGTTTCACAATGAACTCATCAAGTGACTCTAGTTTTTCGCAGTAGGAAACCAGTGTTATATTGGGGGAGAGATAGCAACTGATGAAGCAACAGTCACGCGTTTCGATTGCCACGAAGCCGTTTTCACTGCAATGGCCGGTGACTTCAACTGCGGAAGGGTTGATAATCCATATACTAGCGGTTCCTGAAACATCTGTAAACCATCTACTGTCTGAGGGTATATTATAAGCCTCCGAGATAAAGCAAATATCTACCTCATGTTCACTAACGAACTGATAAAGTAGATTGGATGCTGCCCAACACCTGTTCTGGTTGGTTTGGAGACATCTGATCATTTTCGCGAGTTTACGGATTTGGCATATTCCTCGCGGAATCTAGGACACGTTCGGGAGCCAGTAATATGCTCACTGTTTATAGCTGTGTCTTTAAGAGCTGCACAAAGTAAACATCGGGCGTCTTTCTGGCAGGCTTCGATTTTATGATTGGCTTCTCCGCATTTGAGACAGAGCTTCGACCTATCGGGACCTTTACATGCCCGAGCTAGGTGTCCGTAGTCAAGGCATCTGAAGCACCGAACTACTTTAATAGCTTCCCGAATGCGGCAGCTTACCCAACCTACTTTGATCCTCCCAGCGTCAAGGAGCTTAGACAAGCCCTCTTCCTGAAGAACAACGGTAGCTGATCGTTGACCTCTGTACGAGGTTTTTGAGAGGCTAACTCTATTTACCTCATGGTGTTCTCCTAAATCACGTGACAATGCAGCACGTATGTCCTCTTCTGTTGTAATATCGTCGAGGTCTCGGATTTCTACCGTGGCCTTTGGAACAAGATCTCGGACAGTGCCAGAATTGCCTACAGCTGCCTTAACTGCTTTGCTAAAAGCACCTCTGTTTTTGCAATTATGCTCTAACTCAACGAGGATCCCTCCACTTCGAGATTCTCTGATGGTCTTAATCAGCGTGCCTGTATCTTCAGGTTTCACTTTTGTTCGGACCCCTCTTAGCAGTTCGGCATAAGTGATGCCTTCCGCTGGGTTAATTAAAATTGCTTCCCGGCGGCGTTTATTTCTCTTAGTTTTGCGGTGAGCTGGTTCACTCTTACCAGTGGGCTTGGTAGAATTAGAATTGTTCAATTCTAGAGCACTTCCACCTCCACCTCTATGTTTACCATGCCTACCCGCAATCAGCCATTCTGAATCACTTAAAATTCTTTTGGGTCTCTGAGTATGTGAGTTTGGTGAACTCAGAGGGCGCTTTTTTGTTGTCTGGTCGACCGATGAACCATGATTGCTCTCGCTTGGCTGAGTGCTTGATGAGTCCTTAGCCACTGCTGGAGGTTTGTTATTCCACAGAGAGCGAAAACGTTTAAGTTCGCCCAAAGACAAAACCGCAGCATCCACATAATCTTTCACTTCATTTCCGATATTTTTCCTGTTACGACAGACACGTTGGAGTGCAAATATCGCATCAGACAATAATTTGACGTGCTTATCTTCGTTAGCAATAGCCTCATTTCTTTTATTCCAGAGGGCCATGGATTCTGAGTTGCGACGACGCAGGTGTTGACTTTTAAGAGGTTCAGCACCACCACTAGTTCCACTTGTAGCATTTTTCTCCGTTGGGACCAAGCGATCCGACCCACCGGGGTTGTTGAGTGATTGTTGGCTTCCCCCACAATCCGTGAAGCCTACGTTGGCCACCGGGGCTTGCACCCGATCGGAACCAACGGCGGAGATAGCCGATACTGGCGTGTCCGCGTGGGGTATATCGTTTTGATGACCACTCATTGCATCATTAAAGTTTTTGGTTGTTTTATCGAGGTGTCCTTCCTCCTCACACCTCTTTTGGTCCGCGAGGGCTATTTTATTTCACCCCTACCCGCCGGAAATCCGGTGAGGGCATTCCCCCATCCGCCACCTAGGGACGCGCTCTCTAGGAGTTGGGTTTCTCCCGAGAGATGTATGTATGTATGTATGTATGTATGTATGTATGTATGTATGTATGTATGTATGTATGTATGTATGTATGTATGTATGTATGTATGTATGTATGTATGTATGTATGTATGTATGTATGTATGTATGTATGTATGTATGTATGTATGTATGTATGTATGTATGTATGTATGTATGTATGTATGTATGTATGTATGTATGTATGTATGTATGTATGTATGTATGTATGTATGTATGTATGTATGTATGTATGTATGTATGTATGTATGTATGTATGTATGTATGTATGTATGTATGTATGTATGTATGTATGTATGTATGTATGTATGTATGTATGTATGTATGTATGTATGTATGTATGTATGTATGTATGTATGTATGTATGTATGTATGTATGTATGTATGTATGTATGTATGTATGTATGTATGTATGTATGTATGTATGTATGTATGTATGTATGTATGTATGTATGTATGTATGTATGTATGTATGTATGTATGTATGTATGTATGTATGTATGTATGTATGTATGTATGTATGTATGTATGTATGTATGTATGTATGTATGTATGTATGTATGTATGTATGTATGTATGTATGTATGTATGTATGTATGTATGTATGTATGTATGTATGTATGTATGTATGTATGTATGTATGTATGTATGTATGTATGTATGTATGTATGTATGTATGTATGTATGTATGTATGTATGTATGTATGTATGTATGTATGTATGTATGTATGTATGTATGTATGTATGTATGTATGTATGTATGTATGTATGTATGTATGTATGTATGTATGTATGTATGTATGTATGTATGTATGTATGTATGTATGTATGTATGTATGTATGTATGTATGTATGTATGTATGTATGTATGTATGTATGTATGTATGTATGTATGTATGTATGTATGTATGTATGTATGTATGTATGTATGTATGTATGTATGTATGTATGTATGTATGTATGTATGTATGTATGTATGTATGTATGTATGTATGTATGTATGTATGTATGTATGTATGTATGTATGTATGTATGTATGTATGTATGTATGTATGTATGTATGTATGTATGTATGTATGTATGTATGTATGTATGTATGTATGTATGTATGTATGTATGTATGTATGTATGTATGTATGTATGTATGTATGTATGTATGTATGTATGTATGTATGTATGTATGTATGTATGTATGTATGTATGTATGTATGTATGTATGTATGTATGTATGTATGTATGTATGTATGTATGTATGTATGTATGTATGTATGTATGTATGTATGTATGTATGTATGTATGTATGTATGTATGTATGTATGTATGTATGTATGTATGTATGTATGTATGTATGTATGTATGTATGTATGTATGTATGTATGTATGTATGTATGTATGTATGTATGTATGTATGTATGTATGTATGTATGTATGTATGTATGTATGTATGTATGTATGTATGTATGTATGTATGTATGTATGTATGTATGTATGTATGTATGTATGTATGTATGTATGTATGTATGTATGTATGTATGTATGTATGTATGTATGTATGTATGTATGTATGTATGTATGTATGTATGTATGTATGTATGTATGTATGTATGTATGTATGTATGTATGTATGTATGTATGTATGTATGTATGTATGTATGTATGTATGTATGTATGTATGTATGTATGTATGTATGTATGTATGTATGTATGTATGTATGTATGTATGTATGTATGTATGTATGTATGTATGTATGTATGTATGTATGTATGTATGTATGTATGTATGTATGTATGTATGTATGTATGTATGTATGTATGTATGTATGTATGTATGTATGTATGTATGTATGTATGTATGTATGTATGTATGTATGTATGTATGTATGTATGTATGTATGTATGTATGTATGTATGTATGTATGTATGTATGTATGTATGTATGTATGTATGTATGTATGTATGTATGTATGTATGTATGTATGTATGTATGTATGTATGTATGTATGTATGTATGTATGTATGTATGTATGTATGTATGTATGTATGTATGTATGTATGTATGTATGTATGTATGTATGTATGTATGTATGTATGTATGTATGTATGTATGTATGTATGTATGTATGTATGTATGTATGTATGTATGTATGTATGTATGTATGTATGTATGTATGTATGTATGTATGTATGTATGTATGTATGTATGTATGTATGTATGTATGTATGTATGTATGTATGTATGTATGTATGTATGTATGTATGTATGTATGTATGTATGTATGTATGTATGTATGTATGTATGTATGTATGTATGTATGTATGTATGTATGTATGTATGTATGTATGTATGTATGTATGTATGTATGTATGTATGTATGTATGTATGTATGTATGTATGTATGTATGTATGTATGTATGTATGTATGTATGTATGTATGTATGTATGTATGTATGTATGTATGTATGTATGTATGTATGTATGTATGTATGTATGTATGTATGTATGTATGTATGTATGTATGTATGTATGTATGTATGTATGTATGTATGTATGTATGTATGTATGTATGTATGTATGTATGTATGTATGTATGTATGTATGTATGTATGTATGTATGTATGTATGTATGTATGTATGTATGTATGTATGTATGTATGTATGTATGTATGTATGTATGTATGTATGTATGTATGTATGTATGTATGTATGTATGTATGTATGTATGTATGTATGTATGTATGTATGTATGTATGTATGTATGTATGTATGTATGTATGTATGTATGTATGTATGTATGTATGTATGTATGTATGTATGTATGTATGTATGTATGTATGTATGTATGTATGTATGTATGTATGTATGTATGTATGTATGTATGTATGTATGTATGTATGTATGTATGTATGTATGTATGTATGTATGTATGTATGTATGTATGTATGTATGTATGTATGTATGTATGTATGTATGTATGTATGTATGTATGTATGTATGTATGTATGTATGTATGTATGTATGTATGTATGTATGTATGTATGTATGTATGTATGTATGTATGTATGTATGTATGTATGTATGTATGTATGTATGTATGTATGTATGTATGTATGTATGTATGTATGTATGTATGTATGTATGTATGTATGTATGTATGTATGTATGTATGTATGTATGTATGTATGTATGTATGTATGTATGTATGTATGTATGTATGTATGTATGTATGTATGTATGTATGTATGTATGTATGTATGTATGTATGTATGTATGTATGTATGTATGTATGTATGTATGTATGTATGTATGTATGTATGTATGTATGTATGTATGTATGTATGTATGTATGTATGTATGTATGTATGTATGTATGTATGTATGTATGTATGTATGTATGTATGTATGTATGTATGTATGTATGTATGTATGTATGTACGTACGTACGTACGTATGTTTGTATTTAAATATTTGTAACTTTTGAACGAATGAACCGATTTTGATTTTCAAGGTGTCATTCGACGCGGCTTGTCAATATCTAAAAGCTGAAAAAAATTGAGTTTGATCAACAAAGCTCGTTCAGAGATATTCCAAAAATAAACTTTTTTCAAAAATATTTTTTTTTGGATAACTTTTTATGTGCTTGATGGATTGATTCCAAAATCAACTGGGCTCTGAAGCTTCATAAGCCGCGTCGAATGTTACTTTAGCCATCAAAATTGGTTCATTCGTTCAAAAGAAACCGTGAACGAAAGAATTAAAAAAAAAAATTCTTTTAGTATTCTCGAAATTTATCAAAAACGAGTCAATAAATCAATTTCAAAATCTGGTCAGTTGTAGAACTCAATAAAACGCGTCAATTGCCACCTTAACCGTCTCAATCGGTTTATTTGTTCGGGAGATATCGTTTGAGAAAAAATCGTCAAAAACGTATTTTTTTTAAAAAACAAAAGGATGCAAAAGTATTTTCGAGCTCGAGAAGCTCGAAAATATATCTACAACAATTTTTCGAGCTCAAGGAGCTCGAAATATGCGAGTTTTGGGGCTGGCCCGCAGGGTCAACTGACAGACCGATTTTTTTTTTTGTATTAAAGTAACTTTCGAGATGTAGGAGAAGGGGGTAAAACAAGGTAGGGTAGGCAAAACGGGGAACCCCAAAAATTTTATGAAAAAAAAATTGTATATTTTGAATGGTTTTTAAACATTCCAAAATCACTTTTGTAAATATAATTGAGTGTTATTTTGCATTTTTTTTTTGTCAAACTGTTTCATAAATCAATTCAGTTAAAAAATATTAATGACTTTTGTTTTATAATGAAAACTTAAAAAAATTTTTAGTTCTTTCTTTGAATCTAATAATCATGTAAAATATAATATTTCTTCATGTAAATTACTTATTAAAAAATTTAACTATAAAATTCGTTTAAAACCCAGAAATGTTTTTTTCTACCTTTTAAAAAGGGTACTCCATTTTACCCGCAAAACTAAAAAATTTTTTGTTTTAACGGCAACTGAAAATTTTTTCTATGTACATTGAATATCATTAGAAAAAAAAAAAACAGATTTAGCGTATTTGAATCCTCGAAAACTTGATGTCTCCTTAAGTAGGGTAGGGCGGGGCTAGTTGATCACTTTTTACTTTGAGCTTCCATTACTTTAAGACTGTGTATCGGATTTAATCGAGTGACATGTCGTTAGGTTCATAATTTAGTCTTCTTCAAATGGTCTAGCAACCCAAAAACGATCCAATTGCAAATTTCCAAGTTATTCCCGGAAATACGCGGGTGCTCCAAATTGCTCAACGTGCCCCACTAATGAGGCTAGTTGAGCAAGGGTATGAGGCTAGTTGTGCAACGGATGAAATACACGGAGTGACTTACAGAATGGTATATGAAGGCCAAATAAAGTTGTTGTTCACAAGCAATTATTTATTTATTATAATTCTTCATACTTAAAATTATAATAATAATAATAATTATAATAATAATAATAATAATAATAATAATAATAATAATAATAATAATAATAATAAATATAAATATAACAATATTAATTATAATTATGTTATCTACTTATTATATTATTAGAATAACTCTGGTAAAATCAAACAAAATTAACACTTCCTAATCTTTGGATCATTATTATACTTTTTGCATTTAAAATGATATATTTAAGAATAATTATTAAGTAAATAAATATTAAATTAAACTAGTGACAAATTATGAGACCAGAAATATTGCTAGATGATTAAAAATCTCAAATTATTAATCATTTTAGTCACTATCACAATTGATACAAACATAGGTCAGACCAACGTTCGGCACACATTTAATGTGCGACCATTGTTGACAAATCTGGCACTGAATGTACGCATCCTGAAATGTGATAATAATAATTATTATTATAACATCAAAACGAATTATTGTAATTGTAACACACTATGTTAAATCATCACATGTACAAATAAATTGAAAATTATTAATTAAGTAAAGAAAAATTTAACTTGTCTATAATAAAAATCTAGTGGGGCTAGTTGAGCAAGCAGTCAGCGCGCCTTGCTCAACTAGCCCCAATTGGAGCAACAAACTAAAAGTTAGGTTATGATAGAATGATAAGAATTAAAAACAAATAATCATATATAATTGAAAGAGCAATAACTACATTATGCTTGGATACTTACGTGATCACGAAAAAATTTTTTTCAGCAAGTGTAGGAGAAAAAGTCTAAACATCCGTTTTTTTTTTTTGACACAAAAAAAAAACAAAGCGTTCTGTCAGCTAGTCTGCGCACTAGACAGCCGTTATCTGTCGCGTGCTGTGTTCTCCTCCCGTAACCCCTTCTTTTCACCATTTACACTTTTGTTGTAAGTTGTTTAGTTTTCGAGATATTTCGATTGCACAACTTGCCCCTATGATCAACTAGCCCCGCCCTACCCTACCCCTTTTTAGCCCTCCCTCCCCTATATAATTAAAATAAAAAATAATTTTATTTTTTCTGACAGAGTCTAATATGTGTACACACACACACACACACACACACACACACACACACACACACACACACACACACACACACACACACACACACACACACACACACACACACACACACACACACACATATATATATATATATATATATATATATATATATATATATATATATATATATATATATATATATATATATATATATATATATATATATATATATATATATATATATATATATATATATATATATATATATATATATATATATAACTTTCGTTTAAACATGATACTGACCCTTTGACAATAGACAAAAAAAATTTCACAGTAAATAAAATTGAATCCTTTTTGATATTCAATCTCATTTTATCCTTTGCACATGACATCATAAATTTAGCGTGATAAAAAATGGTAAAAAAAATATTAGGGAACATTTCATAACGTATGCAATAAAAGTAAATTAATTTTAGTAAAAGTGAAATGAACGAAAAAAAAATGTTGTTTTTTTTTTATTCTAACGAACTTTTGTAATAGTAAACGGCATTTATACGAACAAGTACAAGGACTCTTTTTATATTGTATTTGAGATGATGATGAGGTAGGTGCAATTTAAAATTGAACCTCATTCTAGGAGGGAACCGCCAATGATGATAATTGGGCCAGTGTTAACCCTTTTTTAATCTACCAAGCCTCGATAGCCAAGTATCGCTGAAGCTTCACCCTATTGGACAACCCAGCTAGAACCAAAGCCTCGACAACTAAGCCTGGCCGGAGCTTGTTTCTGTTGTAATACCAAACTGTAACCTTAGTTCATTATGATGTTTCCATAATTAAAAAAAAAATCGGTCTATCAGTTGACCCTGCGGGCCAGCCCTAAAACTTCCCGCTGTTTTAAAAAAAAACCGTTTTTTACCATTTTTTCTCCAACAATATCTCTCAAACGAATTGATCGATTGAAACGGTTGAGGTGGCAATCGACGCGTTTTATTGAGTTCTGAAGCGGATCAGATTTTGAAATTGATTTATCTAGTCGTTTTTGAAAAATTTCTAAACAAAAAAAAAAAATTTTTTCAGTTCTTTTGTTTACGGTTTCTCTTGAGCGAATGAACCGATTTTGATGGTTGAAATGGTTTCAAACATTTTTGACAAAATTTCATTTTTGAAATACCTTCGAACGCATTACACTGATCAAGCTCAATTTTTTACAGCTTTTAGATATTAACAAGCCGTGTTAATAAGAGGAGGGCTTCTACAATCACTCAAAATAAATATTTTGACAAGAAACAACTTTTATTTTCCGTATCAAATTAAATATTTTTTTAGTGTTACATATCGGATAATTTACTTCAGTTTTTCAAATAAAATTATAATTTATTATCTGGTTTTTATGTTATTAATAAGTCTCTATTATTATGTTCCATTAAAATAATTATTATAGGTTTTATTGTTTTTATTTTTATGTTAAATAAAAAAATACTTTTATTTTTAATAAAACTTTTAAAAATAAATTATTTCATTTTTTAAATCTATTATTCTATTTTTTAATTCTTAATATTATTTTAAGTAATGCCTTGGTGAGGCTTGGTAATTTTTTTTCCCAATACTTGGTCCAGGCTTGGATGACATGCTAGGCCCAAACTTCGCGAGGCTTGGCACAAGCTTGGACCAAGCCTGGGCCTGTTTTTTTTTTTTGCTCCCTGGGATGGGACAATAAAAATTATAACATTTTTTTCACAAAGGCATTTGAATACTAATTTAAGATAAATTACAAGGGATAAAAATGTATAGCAGCAAATTTATGGAAAATTAAAATTCCCACAAAAAAAGTTAAAATGGTTAATTCAAAAAATGACTGTTTTTAAATACAATATAAATATTTATTTGAGTAAAAAGAGCTCTTGTAAATTTATTTATAAGAGTAAAAAATTTGTTTCGTCAAGAGATTGACATCATAGTACATTGGAAATGGATTGTTTACACTGGAATTTTAGCATAAACCAAATTTTAAAGAGCTTTGAAGTGTATTTTCACTCGGTCGTTTGTTATCATTGAATTTAGTTTGGTTTGGCTAAATAATCTCAACTGTGAATCCTTACTACTATCCATTAGCTGTAGTAAATGTTGTGGAAATACAGTTATAAAAGTAAAGATTTCTCTCTAAAATCAAGTAGACTGTCTGACGCTCAACATAAGAGAAATACGTTTGAATTTTAGGATAATAAAATATAAATAAACATGTGTATAAATTATTTTTATTTTTATTTGTCTTTGATATATTTTTACGATAAATAGCCGTATATAAATGAACAAATAAATATGTTATTCAAAAATAGGCTACACCAAAATAGTTCAATATATTTTTTTCCCATTTTTATAAAGAACTCAAAATTTTTTTGTAAACAAAATATATGATATATATGAGACTGTGTCATTTGGCAGTAAAACTGTCTATATTCTCACTGTTAAGATATAGGTTATAGCCTAGACTTGTCAAAAAAAAATGTTGTATGATCATACACACTCATGCCATAAATTGAAGGAACAGAAAAATTTCAGAAATTTTTTAGTGATTTTTTTAAGGATGTAACTTCGTGAAAAATAATCGTATCGAAAAATAAAATACCGGTCTGTCGGTTGACCCTGCGGGCCAATCCCAATACTTCCCGCCCATTTCGAGCTCCTTGAGCTCGAAAAATTGTTGTAGATCTATTTTCGAGCTCTTTGAGTTCTAAAATACTTTTGTATACTTTTGTTTTCGAAAATAAAAATGTTTTTTACCATTTTTTCTCAAACGATATCTCTCGAACGAATGAACCGATTGAGACATTTAAGGTAGCAATCGACGCGTTTTATTGAGTTCTATAACTAATCAGATTTTGAAATTGATTTATCGAGTCGTTTTTGAGAAATTTCCAAAATACTAAAAAAAATTTATTTTTTTAATTCTTTCGTTCACGGTTTCTCTTGAACGAATATGAACCGATTTTGATGGTTGAAGTAGCATTCGACGCGGCTTATAAAGTTTTAGAGCTGATTAGATTTTGGAATCACCGAGCGAATTAAAAGTTATTCAAAAAACAAATTTTTGAAAATATCTCCGAACGTACTTTACCGATTAAGCTCAAATTTTCAGTGCTTATAGTAAATAACAAGCCACGTCGAATGACACCTCGACGATCAAAACTGGTTCACCCGTTCAAAAGTTACAAAATATTTACATACGTACGTACATGCATACATACTCTCAGGCATCATCTTGAATTAAGTCAGAATAGCTTCCTAGAACCTCAAAACGTCGTCTTGGATCTGTTGGAATTTCGATTTTTCTTTAATTCGTACGATAACATGTTGTTGAGATATCAGCCTTCAAACGAAAAATGATCCTTTTGGGTTTGATCATCGATATCTCAGGTATACTAATCCTTTTTTTGTACTCACTTCTAATAGCCGTTAAAAATAAAAAAAAATTTTTTTTTTAACATGATGAGAGGGTTTTGTAGAGAATTTATTCAAGTTTTTAACACCGCCCTTCAATTTACTGTGCGTTCATTGGTACCTGAAACATCGATGATCAAACCCGAAAGGATCATTTTTCGTTAGAATGCTGATATCTCAACGACATGTTATTGTACGAATTTAAAAAAAAAAATGTAAATTAAAGCTGATTAAATTTGCTAACTCACATATGCATTGGTTTAGCTGAAAAAAATTTTTTGCAGTCCGTGGACTCTTTCAAAGAAAAGAAAAAATTTAGAAAATTTTTGTCTCCCGGTATTTCTCATGTTTGCGCAATGGCTGAAGGTCTAAAAAAAATTTGATGAAAATGAGTCGAAACTAGAGATTTCAAGCTACAAAATGCCTTTTTTATTTTTCAATTCGATTATTTTTCACGAAATTACAGCCTTAAAAAAATCATTAAAAATTTCTAAAATTTTTCTGTTCCTTCAATTTATGGCATGAGTGTGTAATACTCTAAAGATTTCAGAATAAAACCGTTAGGAATATATAGTGAACGCTCCCTGGTTTGTCTCCAACGCCATGATACACAGAGACCCATGCATACCGACTGTCAAAGAAGAGATTACGAAGCTAAGCACACGATATGAACATAGAATAGAAAATCACCCCAACCCAATGTCGACAGAACTACTTAACAACGCGATAAACAGAAGGCTAAAAAGATTTAAGCCAACTGACCTCAAAGATAGTTTTTAATAAAATAGTGGCTACTGACTACTAATACCTGTCCTACACACACATCATAAAAATATTATTGTTATAACAGTATTTATAGATATTGCATATAATATATACAATAACATAAGATTAGTACTATAGTGAGCTTACAATTTTTTTTTACTGTCAAATGTTAAAATGCATGTATCTCATAAACAATGCACTTTAGCAATATAAGTGTCATGAGCAATATTATAGAGCACAAAATTTCGTAAATGATTGGTTCTATGCATATTTTTCGTAGGATGAACCGTTTCTTCACTATTAAAAAATATAAATGAAAAAAGTGACAAATTGACTTTCGGAGCTGATACAATCGACATGGATCGAGTTAGACCAAAAACCATTTTATACACTTTTAAAAAGCAACAATTACTCTACAATTAAAAACTGGTTTTTAAACGATAGCTCAAAACCGGGCTAAGTTATCATTATTTAAAAATAAAAAGTTATTCGATTTACATGCTTTTTAAATGGGAAGATATGAGGCCGCAATCGAAAAAGCTTGCTGGACATCAACTTTTTTAAAAATATCAGATCATTTGATCAAGTCGACTCTAAAATATTGGCTAAAATAACTAAAAGAAAAAAATTAATTTTTTTTTTTTTTAGTTATTTATTGATTCCTCAGAAACGACTTATACGATCGACTTTAAAATCTAATCAGCTCTAGAACTGAATAAAACGCGTCGATGGCTGCCTTAGCTATCTCAATAGGATAATTCGTTCGATAGTTATCGCGGAAGAAAGAAATGGTAAAAAACGGTTTCTTGCAATATCTTTAAAACAACTGATCTAAACGATTCCAAAATACGATCAGCTTTAGAATTTTTTAAAACGCGTCGATTGCCACCTCCCCATACGAAAAAATATAAGAAATATCGCGGGAGAAAGAAATGGTAAAAACAGTTATTTGCGAATATCTTTGAAACAACTCAACCAAACAATTCCAAAATCTGATGAACTCTAGAAGTCAATAAAATACGTCGATTGCCGATCAAAATCGGTTCATCCGTTCGTGAGATATCGTAATATAGAGAAATGCTAAAAAACGATTTTTTTCAAAGATAACGGCATACAAAAGTATTTTCGAGCTCGAAGAGCTCGAAAATGTGTTCACAACAATGATTTCGAGCTCAAGGAGCTCAAAAACAACGGGAAGTTTTGGAGCTGGCCCGCAGGGTCAACTGATAGACAGATTTTTTTTTCACATGTTTCAAACATTATCCCGTCGATGGACCAGAAAAAAAATTATAGTCGTTTCAAACCAAGCACCCTGATATATGTATATATATAATTATTATTATTTATTTTGTTGAGATTTTTTCACGGGATACAATTATAGTTTAAAAAAAAAAATTAAAAAATATTGAATTGCTGTAAGATAAAAAATAAATCATTTCTCGTTTTTAAATAAATCATGAAAATTAATTTTCAACCATTTCGAATTGATTGAAATCATTAATAGAAATAAATAACTATGAAAAAAAAATTTTTAATTTTAATCCCATTTTGCCAGTAGTTTTATTTTTCCAGATTTTTCTCTCTATATGAAAAAAATAAAAATATGAAGCGTGTTCTTATAAAACTCATTTTCATATTACCAATAAATAGAAATTTTTTATTAATAATTAATGACGTAATAAAATTAATAAAATAATAATGATAATATTCATAACAATAAATAAACGATAAATTATACAACGGATGAATGCTCATGTCTGTTTCAGTCAATCGATTCATCTACAATTATATTTATATATATATATATATAGTATATATATATAGTATATATATATATATATATATATATATATATATATATATATATATATATATATATATATATGTGTGTGTGTGTGTGTGTGTGTAGCATACGTATGTGGTGCAAGCATTTAACGTCCCGGCAATTGTTCACAGATCAGTGCTCTGATTTTTCATCCATAGAATTTTTGCTCAAAAAAAAAAAAAATAAATAAATAAAAAATAAAACCAACAAAAATTTATTAATAATTGAATACATGCGTTTAAATAAATTGTTTTATCATGTTTGATCTTGTGAAAATTCATTACTATTTAATTTCGAATTAAAATGATTAAGTAATTGACAAAAAAAATAAGAAAACTGATTTCACCCTTTTCGAAAATCCATAGTTTTTTTTTCCATGAAATTCACTTTTATTCCCTAAACTATGAAATTTACGTAAAAATCACTGAGATTAGTTATAAGAAATTTTATTCTTTATAAAAATGGTCCTCATATTGTTTATCGAATCTGTGACAATTTATCAATAATCGTAAGCTGACTCATTGATCCTTTTTCAAAAATTATTAGAAAAAGAAAAGAAATTCCGTGTGCTCATGGCCATTGTACCACGACTTGAACTCTGGTTCTTAATTCTGTTGTCTAATAAATAAAAAGCTAAAATAAATATAAAGAAAATGAAAATGAAAAATAATAAAGAGTCATAGAGATAGCACAGAGTTAGAGTTAGAGGTGGTTAGAGAAAAATAGAACGACAAAGAGCGCAAGAGTAAGAGTGAATCAGAGAGAAAGAGATGTATAAAAGTATACGATGGCCCTCAAGGTTCTTATCAGTCCACGTTCGATGCATAAAGCATAAAGTTACTATCTCATGCATACATTCATGCAGCGAAAGTCATGACTTATGGTGTTCCATGTTATATGTCGGTCGAGCAAGTGAGTGAATATATAGATATGTCGTATAATGAACAACTTTTAAATATATACATATATCCATATGTACGTCTAACTTTCACATATACTTATACATATACAGATATATGTCAAGTATGTCAATACATAGATATCTATGTAAATCATCTCAAAATCACTCAACAGTTACCTAAGCACGTATTAAATTCTAATAGTCTAAATGTATCTATACTTATATATATATTAGGGTGCTTCGTTTCCGGCGAAAGTATTTTTTTTGTTGCTCATCAAGCAAAATATTGTTTTTTATGCTAAAACAAAAGTTCCTGCCAAGTTTGAGCTCTTAATTCCAATCCTAAGTACTTCCCATTTGATTTCCAAGATTTCTCATTTAAAATACACGTAAATTAAATTACTTTTTTTTAACTCTCTAATACTCAGCTGCGTTTTAAGATGTCGACGCGGTTTTGGTCGTAAATTGTAGTGCATTTGGTGTTCTTCAAAAGTGCCCATAGTAACTTAGCTGTAATTCCAGCTGTTTCACTGATGTCTGCTGAGGAAGTCATTTTTCGTATCAAATAGACCTTTATTGGCTTACAGAACGTAAACCAATGAATGCACACCAAAAATGTAAGTGGAAATTTTGTAGAAAATTTTATTCCCTTCAAAAAAAGCTCTATAAGTCAAGTCGCTAGAGTCCATAGTTTCCGAGTTATAGGAATTTTAATAATTCAAAAAATAAAATATCAATTGTCATTTTTCTTTTTAATATTATATTTTTTGAATTATTAAAACTCCTATAACTCTGAAACTATGGACTTTAGCGACTTGACTCATAGGGCTTTTTTTGAAGGGAATAAAATTTCTTATAAAATTCCTTTTTACATTTTTGGTGTGCATTCATTGGTTTACGTTCTGCGAGCCAATAAAGGTCAATTTGATATGAAAAATAACTTTCTCAGCGGACATCAGTGAAACAGCTGGAATTACAGCTAAGTTACTATGGGCACTTTTAAAGAACACCAAATGCCCTACAATTTGCGACCACAACCAAGTCAATATCATAAAAAGCAGCTGAGTATTAGAAAGTTAAAAAAAAAGTAATTTAATTTACGTGTATTTTAAATGGAAAATCTTGGAAATCAAATGGAAAGTACTTAGGGTTGGAATTAAGAGCTCAAACTTGGCAGGAATTTTTGTTTTAGCATAAAAAACGATATTTTGCTTGATGAGCAACAAAAAAAATACTTTCGCCGGAAACGAAGCACCCTAATATATATGTATATATATATATATATAAATTTTTCAACGAGTGGTATTTTTGAACTCTACTCAGCTAATTATGATAGTTTATGACGAAAATCCTTGTAAAACCAACCATGAGGACAAATACAATCGTTAGATTTTTAAAACAATCTACCTAAAAGTTGAAAAACTATTATAAATTCAATTAATTCTATTTCCATTCTAACATAGTAAAATTTACTAAATATATAATCAAGTTTACTAATGCAGTTTATATTTAATTCTATATTTAAATAATGAAAGTTACAAATCATAACTAAAAATTAAATTCTCAAGAAAATAAAAGTTACACAATTTCAATAGCGTTTCAAGATTACAAGATGAATTTAGTAATTTTAACTCATATTTTTAAGTAAAAGTTTCTATATTTTTTTCTCCGTGTGTAATTGGCAATCATAATCTTGTCTATTTTATTTAATTCTTGTGCTTGTATTCTGCCTTCTTCTATATTTTACATGATCTTACATCATTTGAGTATATTTTAAGATAATAACTAGCCGTAATGAAATTCAGTAAATTTTCATCTATTGTTAGTTTAATTTAGTGCAGGTTTTTCTCTTGCGAGAACCCATCTGCGTTGTCCGGGTAAGTTTTAAATTCTAAATTCTGTAGGGGCCACCCTAAGCCAGGGTTCAACCTGCGAATTCTAGTGGCTTCTGGTTAAAATCGCCAAAGCAAAAAGCGATTCGTCTCAATATATGTATATATAAATAATGTTATCATTATTTTCATTAGATTAATGACGAAGACGAAATATTTCAAATAGAGTTCATTTCTACGAGTGACAAATTTTTTTTTTTCTTACACGGAGAAAAATAACAAGTGATTATCATGCCTATGCAGCACAGTAATATTTACATTACTGTATAGTTTGTGTCCTGCCGTTCTTATACACAAACTATAGAGTAATGTAATTATTACTCTGCTGCATAGACATATTTACTTTACATTTCTCTCCGTGTATTTAGCTATCGTCCCGATAAGGCCACGTGCCAGAGAGAGTGACAAATTTATTTGTAAATTGAGTTCAACTATCCTAATTTGAACTTACTATATAATATACAACATACAAGTAAAAATTGAATTAAAGAGTGTCTATTTAGGCACTAGGGGTGCTTCTTACTCATACCCATATTACCCATGCAGGAGCTGCCAGAGTTGAACGACGAGGCCCTACTTGGCACAGCATTGGGGAACCTAGCTTTGGCACACCTATATTGGCCTATGCTTGGCCCAAGATTAGGCACTCAGTCCTGGCCATCTCAATTATTACCCGAGTCTGGGCCAGGACTGGGTAACCTAACCTTGGCCGTTACAATGATTACCCGAGCTTGGGCTAAGACTGAGTGCCCTTGCCTTGGCCATCCAATGGCAACCCAGACGGGCCAAGGTAGGATTATCCAAGTTTAGCTTTGCCTATAGTTTAATAAGTAGATCATATAAAAGAATCAGCACTATTAGTTGGTTCGTCCAGTAGCTAACGTTTAGACCCAGCAACCAGAAAGACGGCAGAGTTCGCGCCCAGAGCCCAGCAGAATTTTCACCGAGTTTTTTTCACATCATTTACCTTCCTTATATAGTTTAAACGTTAATGATCGTGAACTCTACGAGGTTAACAATAATAAAATTTTTTTTTAATTAAATTTATTTGTTTCGTCGATCTATGGGCCAGGGCTAGCAAAGAAGCATGGGCCAGGACTAGCAACCAGGACTGGCCCTGTGTTATCACTCTAGGCTTCTACCAAGGCCAGCTTACAAGCTTGGCCCAAGGTTCTACATACTTGGACTAAGCATGGGCCCGTCGTACTTTCCTCTCTGGGTAATTGTGAGTAAAAATTCATCTGATTGATTTTTACATACTGAAAGAGTAAAATTTCGTAAGTCAAAAGTAAAAAGTCGTAACGACCCAAGATAACTCGATGTAGAGTAATTTTTAGAAGAAACGACATATGTTTATTCCGAGTCTTCATTAGCCTCATCAAGTAAAAATAAATTTGTTATTTTCATTTTTAATAAATATTTTAACTAATCCGATTATAATGTACTTTGATAGCTGAGCTTTAAAATAATCTCTCAGAGATTAAATTTAGTGTTTGATCTCATTTGTATAGCAGCTAATTGATAATTATTAATCTGATTTATTTTTATCTGTTATAGATTTAAACTAATTAGTAACGAAAGCACATTGAATCTGATGGCAGCTTACAAATTGACATTACTCTTGGTAATTTTACACGTTTGCTCATGTAAGTGAATTGATTTATTTATAGATAAATACATATATACAAATATAAATTACTTGAGTATATTTAATTTAATTGAGATATCATGTTCTCAATATCGGCCAAGCCCAATTGGAGATGGGGAATGAGATTTTATAGGAAATGGGATGAGGTTATTTGGTGTTTGATCTATTGTTGAAAAAGAATTTATTCTTTTAATTATTTAATAGCTGCACGTAGATTAATTTCTTGACTTTTAAGACTTATTATCAATATATTAAGTAAAATATTATCGATGTAAAATTTAATTTACTTTTAACTTCATTCTTATGATTCCTCTTTAAAAATATTGATTGAAGATAATTAAAAATGATGAAATTCGAATTCTTTTCAATAATTTCAATTATTTTGTTTATATATATAAATATACAGTTTGCATGGAGTGGACGCATTTCAATTTTTTTCAATCAGTATTTTTAACCAAGGATGACACGTTAAGAATTTAATTGCAATGATTACCATTACGTTGTGGTAAAATTTGTTGTTTTGTTTATATCACAGAAAGAAATTTTCTTTAAAAATTACCGTTAAACTCACTGTAATCGTGGGACATAATGTAGCGTTTCTATTTATTACCACTTTTGAAATAAAAATTACGAAAAAATTTATTCATTTTATGGTAGACTTCATAAAATTTACCGAAAGCCGAATAAAATTTACAGTAGACTACGCTAAAATTTGTAGAAAAAAAGTTAAAAATTATCTCAATTACCGACAAATGATTAGGTCGTGCCATTCGTCCTACGATTACAGTAAATTTAACGGTAATTTTCAAAGAAAAATTCTTTCCGTGTACGATACACATTAATCACATAATTATTGTAACTTTAATAATATGTCACTATTTAAGCAGATGATGGTAATAGTTATCGTGCCGAATGAAAAATCAAAGTATTAATAATTACCACAAAAATATTATAGCTACTATCACACCACATAATAAAAATTACAAACACTTGATGATACCCTTCATAATACATCAATAGGAATAGTTATTATCTTCCGTTTGTAATAATTATAATTGATATGATTTTTATTTAATTTTTCAATGCACTGACCAGTCTTTTTGTACAACTAATTACTTATACTGTATTTGATCATTTACCTTAATTAAAAGAAACTATTCGGAACGATTTACAATGTTAAAAGCCCATAAGAAAGGCGATTCAAAAGTATTCAAAAGCATTAAAAAGTACCTGAAACTTTTTTTTTTGTAATCGTTTTATATTGTTTCTTTTAATAAGGGTAATGTCAATATTTTATACGGAAAAAATATATAAATCACTTAACCAGTGCTTATGGCCGAATGGATACACTCTTGTCCTCAAACTCAAGTAGACGGAAAAAAACGTAGCTCGAAAATAATTAATAATTACAGTCATCAATTGAAAAATACTTTCTGAAAAAAAAATAAATAATCCAAAGAAAAATTACTATTATTAATGGAAAATTCCAATTCTTTGTTGATTCTTACTATCCGATTGTAAGGTTTACGACTTTTAAAAATTATAATACATATAAGTACTAATTAAACAGAGAATTGTAGAAATCTATAATTGCTTCACAACAATCATTCCGTAAATACCAATATTCAAAAATGTCTTTGATATATAATGATTTTTACTTGACAACATTTATGAAAGTAGAACTTGAATATTACAGTTAATTTAAAATGAATTACTATAAAACATTAATTTTCATCCATTCTATAAAATTCAGCAGAGAAAATAAAAAATATTTGTATAGAATAGATAGTCATATTTATTCGAAAACAACAGAAAAATCACTTATGACTCAAGTTATCTTTACATAAATCTTGCAAAAATTATTAATTTACTTAAATTGTAAATTGCTATGGGTGTGGTGCATCCCTATACAGAGAATTTACATTATAAAATCTCTACATTATAAAATCTCTACAGCGATAATTTTTACATAGCACTAAGTTCAAACAGTAAAATTTTTGTTTTGGCATTTTATTAATGAAGTAGGCTAATTATATAAAAGATAGAAAGAATGAATAAAAGTGAAATTAAATTATTTTAATATCGTAAAGGGGATTATTCACCCCACCATAAATTTAGAAAATCTAGAGGTTGCTGCTTTTAAACTGGTGTTCTTGTGTTAACTTTCTGCATCAATTATTATTTAATTAATATTTTTTATTGTCTTTATATTTGTATTTTTAATAAAATATTAGTTGCCGAATAAGACAACAGTGGTGCTGTTAAAAAATGATTTAAAATGTGTAAAGATATAGCACCTGCTACTGCACATAAGCCAAAGTGGAAATCGAGTTCAAGTACAGAAAAAAATTATGGAAATTGATATGAAAAGTAAACACAAGACCACCAGTTTCAAAGCAGCAACCGCCGGATTTTCTAAATTTATGTTGGAGTGAATCATCACTTTTGTAATATTTAAATAATTGAATTTCAATTTCATTCATTCGTTCTTTTATATAATTAACCTACTTTATTAATAAAATGTCAAAACAAAAATTCTACTGTTTAAACTTAGCGTTATGTAAAAATGATCGCTGTAGAGATTTTTAATATGAGAGATGTTCTCATGTAGAGATGGAACGATCTGAAAATAATCTTCTGTAGAGTTGTTGTGATGTCAAAATTCATCTGTAGGGTTGATTTGTGTAGGGAAAAACTTTGTGTGGTTTTATAATGTAGAGAAATTCTCGGTAAGGATGCACCACACCCAATTACTGCTTAGTGGATAAAAATTACTATTTGCCATTGTAACTTCTAATATGTGAGATATCGAGTGTATTATATCTTATTTATATTTGGTATTCTACACCCTAAGATATTGAAATGGTATTTATAGCCGAGTGGTTAACATGCTTATTCCCGAACTGGAATACTCGCAAAGCTTGGGTTTGAACCCCACAGTGGTCAAAAAAAAATTAGTGGATTTAAGTTGACAAATGAGATATACGTATACCATTGGAAAAAAAACAATTCAGTATTACACACAAGAAGACAATGTTTACAATCTGAATTAGTAAAAAATCAATAGCAGTTCCAGTGAAAGTTTTATTCGAAAATAGATTTTTTTGCTAAATCAAATAGTGGAATTTATTGAATGTTTTTCATTTTTCACTCTAAAACTTAGAATAACTTTACTTAAGATTTAGTATTTTATAGTTAAACGATTATAATTTTTACTCATTTAAAGAAAAATTTCTGTATTTTTGGACCGTTTCAAGTTTGTCTCGGCGAAATAGTACTTTTTACTTAAAAAATAACAAATATTATCTGATTTTTTTCTCCGCGTACTTGCCAGGCTCAAGTTTGAATCCTGCAGTGAGCAAATGAGTTATTTTTCACAAATCGATATAATGCATTGCCGTTTGAGGTTCGTTCCCCATAGCCACCAGACTGCAACCTGTCTGGAATCTTTCTTATAAATATTCTTATAAATTCCCATAGAGATTTCATAAGAATGAATGAGTTCTATGAGAAGTACTATAGTTGAGAATAGGGCCTCATGTAAACAGCTATAAGAATCGAATTTTCTTAGCAGGGGAGGGACGACAACTATAAGGAAGTATGGAATAGAAAAAGAGAAAAAAAATAGCCCGGAGAAATAATCCGAAAATGTTTATATATATATATATATATATATATATATATATATATATATATTTGTTGGTTATTAAGAGTCAAAATCTTCAAATATTACTATGCTTGTATTGAGCAAATATTGAGCTTCATTTCTCTCCGTGCACAGTAGAGTGTTTAACAAAAATTGGCTTTTTTTCTCGAAGAACATTAAAAAAATCGACAGAGTATTCCTGGACAAAGACCCTATCAAAAGATGAGTCCTTAATATCATTAATTAAAGATTGCGTGTCTCGATTTTCTATTTCCCATTTAAATAAAATAGGAAAAAATTATTTTCAACTTCCGAACGTTGTAACTTGACAACAAATCGCGAATAAAATTGATCAAGACATGTGCTTTTAGGAAATTAAACGCTCTTTAAAAAAGTTTTGAGCAAAGATTTTCATGAGTCAAGCCGTTTCAAAGATACCCTTGCAGGAGCTGCCAGAGTTGAACGACGGGGCCCTACTTGGCCCAGCACTGAGGAACCTAGTTTTGGCACACCTATATTTGCCCATGCTTGGCTCAAGATTGGGTACTCAGTCTTGGCTGTGACAATGATTATCCGAGCTTGGACCAAGACTGAGTGCCCCTGCCTTGGGTGTCTAATGGTAACCCAGACAGGCCAATCCTGGCGATCCTGAATCACGGTGTATTACGGTGATTTACCGTTACAGTTTACCATGGTGTTGCGGTGAATCACAGTGAATCGACGTGAGATCTCGCCGCGATGTCGTAGATCACGTTGATTCCACGAAAATCACTGTTATTGTATAAAAAAAGGCAACACATTATGAAACCTCGATGGGGCAGCAGAATTTTACAAAAATTCACCGTAAATCACGGTAGGTCTCCATAATTCGATTATAGAACATCACCGTGAATAGAAGTGAAACACCGTGAAAGCTCACCGTGATACCACTCACACATTCACAGTAACTTACAGTGATTCACCGTAATTTCACGGTAGTTCACGGTGATTCACCGTGAATCGCGGTGAATTACCGTAATTTCACCCTATTAGCATGATTTACCGTGGTTCAGCGTAATTGACCTTATATAACGGTGAATCAGGACCGCCAGGGAAGGTAGGGTTACCCGAGTTTGGCTATGCCTATGGTTTAATTAGTAGATTATATTAATGTATCAGTTCAACATTAGTCGTTTCGTCCAATAGCTATCGTTCGGACCTAGCAATCAGAAGGATGGCAGTTCGCGCCCGGAGTCCAGCAGAATTTGCACTGAGTTTTTTTCACATCATTTACCTCCTTTAGATACACTGATAAAAAAGTTGACTTGATTCATGAAAAAAAATCTTGAACCAAGAATACCATTTTGAAGAAAATTAGGTTAATAATAATAAATTTTTTTTTTAATTAAATTTATCCGTTAGAAAGTTGAAAACTTTTTTTTTTTTTTTTTATTAAAATGAGAAATAGAAAATCAATAAGCACCACCTTTAAATATTAATATTGAGGCCTCATCTCTTAACAGGCCCCCATGAAAAAAATTTATAAATAAAATATATGTTAAAACATAAAAAAAATATAAGGCGGCTGAGGCAGCCGTTCGGCACGCGCGTGGCTCAGGCGATCACCGAAGTTAAGTAGCATCGAGCATGATCACTACTTGGCTGGGTGACCGTTTAGCCACACGTCGGGTTCGAACGAAGGTTTCTGATCGCTAGGCGCGGGATGAAGATCCAGTGATCAGTAAAATGGGAATTTTATATTTTTTATATGAAAAATATATTTTTTTTTATATTTCAACATATATTTTTTTTATAAATTTTTTTCATGGGGGGGGGGGGTCTTTGTCTAGTGATATTCTGTCAATTTTTCAATGTTTGAGAAAAAAAAAGTCGATTTTTTTCAAACACTCTGACCCACAGTTTCCTATGAGGATTTCCTATATGGGAATCTTGATATCCATGGTTTCCTCCATGAATTCTTACATCAATACATATACTCTTATATTAATTTCTATGGATTCTTACATAAAATCCATACTTTTCTACATAGATACCTGGGAGTTCGTCTACGTATTACACATTCTCATCTATGATCATACGTGATTGAGTATGACTTTGTATAAATCAGACATTGTTATGTATGCTCCCTGATTAAAAGAAACGATTCGAAACCATTTGCGATGTTACTCCCATACGAAGGGTGATTCAAAAGTATTTACAATATCCAAAAGCATTAAAAAGTATTAAAATTTGTTTTTTTGTAACAGGGATTTTTGAAATTAAATTAATTATTTTATTCGACTGCGCTCTCGGGCCACGCATTACCGTTGCCTCCACGCCGTTCAATAAATCAATACTGGGATTATTATTGATTGGTTAAAATCTTTCGGCCGTGCGACAAACGGGTACCATGAGAGGCCCCGAGTCCCGCCCGTTATAGGTTGAAAATAAAATTCTATAAAGAAATATACGGTACTGACATCGTCCAAGAGAGGGGAATTCGCCGCTTTGTAGCTACTCAGAGTCGCAAGCAGTGCTGCCAGAACCTGCAATATTTTTACCCCCTTTTGAGATGAAATAGCATTGACTGTAATGGCAGGAGGGGGTAAAAATATCGCACGTTCTGGCAGCACTGGTCGCAAGTTGCGACACTCACTGCCTGGAGCTGTTGGCGATCAGTCACCTTTAAGATCAGCCATACATTACACAAGTATTTATAAGCGTGAGTCTTAACAACACGTTGCTGCTTATGGTGAGTCGAAAGACCCCATTTTTATATTAACTAATTGGACATCGCCGTCTCGGTGCATCTTTATTTGACCCCAAATAAATCATCTTTATAATATCATCTTTGAAGCTGTGGCTGCAGTGGAATCCAGTTTTTCCAATAATTATTACGCTGAGTCTAACCACCGTGTATATAAATTCAACATTTTTCTGATTGCTGAGATATCAATCAACTCAGGAAGGCAAGATCTGCGTCACAAGCTAAGCAGTACGACGACGAATCAAGCACAACAGCAGAACGTTCTGTGAACATGTAATGGCGGTGGCAAGTCACCCATGTGTTAACATAAAATTTTAGTAATAAATAACGGTCCGATTTCATTGTTAAAAAGGGGAAAGTTAAGCTTATATTATAAATTTTATTACAAAGTTTTGGGTATCAGAAAAATTTCATAATTACGTTATTGAGGAAAAAATATAAATTATAAAAGAAATAGTGAATTTCACGGCGTGGGTTCGAGAGCATTCGATCTCCATCTTGTGTAAATTCCCGGTGCATTTTGTTGATAGAGTGGTATTGATTAATTAGTACCGTTTAGTCTAACGACCACATGCTAATTAATTTACCATTTTTGTATTATTAAATTTGTTTAGAAGCAATAGAAGGCATTTTTCTAGAGATACTAAGTCTCACAGACCGTTTTCTAGAAGGTGCTGGAATTTAGCTTGGTAGCATCTTACTAAATATCGTAACCTTGGTGCTGAGTCTCACAGACCGCACTACTAGAAACTTTGTTCAGTAAAATTGTTTATAGTAGTATTCTTAAAATAAAATTAGGTTTGCAATAAATGGACCAAGAACTGTTCAGCAAAATAAAAAAAAAATAATTAATAAGTGTGTGAGTGTGATCTAGAATAAAATTTACCTCGCCAACAAAATTGTTTTATATAAAGGAGATAATAATTGTTATTATAATTAAAGGAATTTTATATTAAATTAAAAACTAAGTCAAATTTTAAAATACGTTAATATTGTCAGGAAATTGAAATCTTATTATTGTTAAAACATTTAATATTGAAATAGAAAGCATATCTGTTGCCACATAATTATTATAAATAAATTTGGATATATTTTATTAAATTAAATTTTCTGAAATAATTATTCTCAATTGATTAATGGCACTGAGTCTCACCGACCGCTCATTAAGTGATTGAATTTGTTATATTTGAAATCTAACTCTGCAGCTGTATGGTCCAGCCACGATAAGGAAATTTTCGAACTCGTCCTTGAAATTTCTTTTCTCTCTGCTTTGTTTTGCCTTGCACACGATACTGAGAGATTGTCGAACTTACTCTCACTGGCGCCCTTAGAACTTTTTGAGTTCATAAAGTGTCCAAATTGTGACCTCGTAAGCCTCGTCGTCAAAACCACAGAAGTCGAGGAGTACCCGGTTATATTTTTCTAATCGTTCCAAATCGTTTCTTTTAGTAAGGGCTCATGCAAAGTCATTACTCAGTCATGCAATTCAATGCATGGCCATTCATGATTAAGCTTGGTCATGCATGAATATTGCAGAAGTGAATATTCTTTGCTCGCCATGCCTGAATCTTGTACGACCATGCATGAATCATGCGCAATCATACACGAAGCATGAATGATTCAGCATGATCGTGCATGACGATTTTTTCCAGGGCATATCTATTAAAGAGCACTGTTGCCATATCTTATTTAAAATGTTTACTACGGAAGTATATAAAATATTTTAATTTATTAAACATTAATAAATCTGCGCAAATAAACTACAAATAATTTTTATAATTAAAAAAAATAATTTTATTCATATTTTTGTCAACTGAAATAATGAAAAACCTTCATTGCTTTTTTGAGTCATTTAGTAACGCTTGAACCTCCGTAATACTACGTTATTCATTTGGTTTACAAAAATTACTCAACAGATTGTAATTTTTGTATATTATAGGGTATTAAATGCATATTTATGATTAATTTTTACATTTTTACAGAGTAAAAATCGTTGAAGCGTATTGGCAGGGAGCGCGAAGAAAACGACATCTGATGGTTACAAAAAATCATGCTCGATAATTGTAAAAGATATATAAAATCAGTGTAAAAAATAAAAATTCGTTATAAAATCAAAATATAAAAATTGATTTAATGATATAAATAAAAAAGTGCAATTGTATTTTTGTCACAGAAAATTAAATTGAATATATTTCGATAAAAAAAGTAAATATAAACAATTTTAATAAATATAAAATACTATTATTTTAGGATAGAATAAGGTTAACCAGTAAAATCAAAACAAATAATACATATGACAGCTACAATAATAAAAGTTTAAAAAATAGTAGAATATTAATTTGAGTTTTTTAACACAATTGAAGTACAGTCGACTCTCTTTATGTGGCCACTCTGAAAATGTTCGTTCACCTAATTTCAACGTTTAATCAGTCTCCTATCAATGGACAGTCATTAATTTTAAATACCCTCTGTATATATCAGCAACAAATATTTTGACTCGCTCTCTTCAAGTATCCCTATATAAATTTAATTAATTAATATATAATTATAACGAAATTAAAAAAATTTATAGCACTTGATTGTATGTCTATGCGGTAGAGTAATGAAATTTCAAACAAAAACGTCAATTTTTAGAAACAAATCAAAGTTTGAGTTTCAATACCTCTTAAATGGTTGGATTTCCGAAAAAAACATAAGAGACCTTTGTTAAAAATTTTTGAATTTCCTACAAAAATTATTATTAGTTATAGCTGTATGCTTATTTTTCAGCAATTTATAAAATTTTTCTCATTGCACTAACATTTTATATTTAATTTTCACATGTTTATTGTCAACGAGAGCATGATTCAACGAAATTATGTCCACAGCGAGCGCTGCGATCGATTCAGTTGTCCCTACCATATACTAGGCTCCCTGCCAATAATGAATTGTATTACTATACGTTTAGTTATAATATAAAATTTTCTTTACAAAAATTGCTGTTTGATCAACAAAGAATACGAATGAAGTATACTATAGTAATAAAACTAATAATATAGCAATTTTTTAGATAAACATGTAAAGTAAGAGGCCCAGTTTCTGATCTTTTAAGAGTGCCGGTTGAGGTTACACTATAATAATTAATGTAAGATTTAACTTAATGAGAAAAATAATAATTTTATCGACTAGTTTAGGATTTTTCAAATAAAGTCATGCGCGTAAAATAATTATTGAAATTGAATTAATAATTTAAATTGACGTTTTAAAAATTTACATTCAGAGACACAGTTTCTGACCCTCAGAATTCGTCAGGTCGCAGTTTCCGACCATCACATTGACCTAGTTTCTGACCCTCAAATTACATAAACCATGATTAAGTTATGAAGTACTTACTAAGTTTGAATAAATTACAATTATTATTTAGATTAATAAATTAAATATTTATTATAACAAAAACATCGTTCTTCAATACTTAAAAGTATGAATAGTTAAAGTCACTTTGAATAGCGCCTGTTCTCATTATTTTTCATTATAGCTCCTTGCCTTTTTTTTAAAATCTTGAATAAAAAAACAATAAAAAAATTAATTTTATCATAATAAAAATATTATTCAACTCAAAGAGTCATAACAATTT
Source organism: Microplitis demolitor (assembly GCF_026212275.2). Lineage (NCBI taxonomy): Eukaryota > Metazoa > Arthropoda > Insecta > Hymenoptera > Braconidae > Microplitis > Microplitis demolitor. The sequence continues at coordinate 9,170,229 of NC_068550.1, read as the reverse complement.
AAATACTATCAAAATTGACATATTTATACAATAATTTTATCACTCCAATAATGTGCTTTCAAGATCTAATTATGATCTTTTATTTATAAAAATGAATATTAAATGTCAACTTATCACTGTATTATGAAAAATTGTAGAAAATAGTTTAAGAAAACTATAAATACTGTTATTTTTACATTTTATAGACATGTAATTAAACAGATAACCTCGTTTGCAGTAAGTTAGAATTTTAAGGTCAACAACTCCATCAAACCTTTAAAATTGAGCCTAGTTATTGACCCTCAAATTTCAACAACAAAACTCATTTTAATATATTTTATGACTGTTTTAAAATAAATTTTAATTAAATATTGAATTTATCTATATATTTTTAGTTACATTTTTTTATTTACATGATAATTATTGCACAGGTTTAATCGTCGTACCTCCTAACGTAAACTGTTTAAACTCTGCTTAAAAAATGGCTTCCTTTTTATTCAGTTAATCACGTTTTTTTATTCAGTTAATATTTCCTATGTTTTTTAAATTGCCATTAATTAGGATCGGAATAAATGACTGTAGATTAAGAAAAAATTGATTTTCTTTTTAAAGTTATAGTTTTTTGACTAAGTTAGAAAAAAGTTGAAAAGGTCAGAAACTGGGCTAGGATCAATAACTAGGTCTTTTACCTTAGTATTAATTACAGTTTTGTGATTTTTACTATACATTTAGCAATAAATAGTAAAAGTAATGCACTCATTAATTTTCATTTGTATTTCTTACTAAAATATATTAAATATTAACATATTTTCGAAACTCGTTTTCTCCGTGTATATATACATATAAAAAGAAGTCCATTGTATATTATTTATACCAAAAGAATCTCAACAATTTACTTTACCTAGAGTATTTACTTGTATTCCATGTAACTATATATTTTTAATATTTTTTTAATTATTTTTTTACTCCTTTGTTCTTATTTCTATTCTCGTCTCGCTTTATCTTCAATACATTGAGCATTCTTGAAGAAATACCAGAAATTCCGTGAAGATTGGAACGTTTGTACGGGACAAGTAGTAAGAATGTATTCGTACATCCAAAACCTACTATATATAGTGTAATGTAGCAAGAACCTTAGCTTCAACTTTGAAATAAAACTACTCAGATTCTGCTCTGCTCAATATCAACTTTTGTTTTTTATTTATTTATTTATTCATGTACCTTTATTAAAAAAATTATTCAACACAATTAGAAATGATTCGAAATAATTCAATTTTAATACTATATAGATTCGATCAGATCGATAAAATCGATCAGAATACTTTTTAACTTCCCGCTAAGAAAATCGACGATTTTCAAAAATTTCGGGAAGTTATTGTTTTCACCCTGATTTTCGAAAATCGAGTTTTCATCAGATGTCGACGTTTTGAGGTCCTAGGAAGCTATTCTGACTATTTTCAGAATGATGTCTGAGTGTGTGTGTGTGTGTGTGTGTGTGTGTGTGTGTGTGTGTGTGTGTGTGTGTGTGTGTGTGTGTGTGTGTGTGTATGTATGTAAACTCTTTGTAACTTTTGAACTAATGAATCGATTTGGATGGTTGAGGTAGCAATCGAAAGAGCTTGTTGGCCATCAACTTTCCTGAAAATTTCAGATTTTCTGATCAAATAGACTCGAAAATATTTGGGAATTACGAAAAAAAAAAAATTTTTTTTTTAGTTTTTTATTGATTTCTCAAAAACGACTTATACGATCGACTTCAAAATCTAATCAGCTCTAGTACTCAATAAAACGCGTCGATTGCCACCTCAAACATCAAAATCAGATAATTCGTTCGAGAGTTATCGCGGGAGACAGAAATGGTAAAAAACGGTTCTTTCTAAATATTTTCGAAACGACTGACGCGATCAATTTCAAATTTTAATCAGCTCTAGAATTCAATAAATCGCGCCGATTTCCACGTCAACTATCAAAATCGATTGATTAGTTCAAAAGATATCGGTGTTGAAAAGTTAAAAAAATAACATTTTATGTTATTTTTTCCGGATAAATCATAATATAACGTACTAAAATGTGCGTGATATCATACCAACTCATCTTTTTTATGGTTTCTTTTGATCATATAATGTCATTGAACTTGGTTTTTAGTTTAAATCATATTATCAACAAAAAAATCGCTCTTTGAGGTCGAAAACAGCGGGAAGTTTTGGGGCTGGCCCGCAGGGTCAACCGACGCCCAGATTTTTTTTTAAGAGCTTGACATTAAAATGAAAATAACTAGAAAACAATGCGGAATTTGATAAAATGTTATTCAAAGTAATTTATAGGAAATAAAATTGTCTACAAAAAAGGTTCTGTAACATATTGTGATAAGTCTGATAGTTTCGCTGGAAAAGTAAAAAGATCTCGAAGTTTACTATAAATTTGACTTCCAGCTCCAATAACTTTTGAAAAGATGCGTTTATCAAGAAATGATTAGAGACTTTTTTTGTAGAACATTAAATTCCCTACAAAAACATCTGTCCAGATTTTTTCTACGACACATAGTTAGCTAGTTATAAAAATCAGAAGACACAAGAAAAATTGTTTCCATGCTAATACTAAGAAAGCTCTTATTTTCACAAGCGTGTTTCTATATCTAAATGAAACTTTTGAACCTGTTTACAAGAAAAAAAAAAAATTTTTTTAAATACATTAATTCTAAATAAATAAATATAGTCGTGTCTGAGAAATGAAATTTTGTATCACTTGTTTTATTGATTTTCGTCACGACTTGCCAATTTTAATCTTTGAAGAAGAGGTTTTCTTTTTTTTTTTAATTAAACAAAGACGATTGATCTAAATAGTTATCAGTTCTATACAATGTGATCTCGTGTAGAAGATTTAAGTGATTGATGGTTCAATCTATACATTAAAATTCACTTGGTTTTCGTATTCTTTCGTTCTTTACATGAAAATTTTCATGAATCTACTAAATAGATATGACAAAAGTAGTAAGAAACAATTTCATCCGAAATTTAATTTTCTACAAAGTCATCGGACTCTTTTTTACGTAGGGATAATAGTTTAAACTTTAGAAGCTTATATAGATGGCAGTAAATTTATCTGAAGTATCGGTTCATTTTTTCACGGCTTCGAACTAAAATTTTAGACAAGCAACTTAGAATACGCGAAAAATTAAAGAACACAATTTTCTAGGTAATTTAAATCTCTACAAAAAACAGTCGCCGTTGATTTTAACCTTATTAAAATAAATGTCATTAAAAAAAAAAAAAAAAAAAAAAAGATTTAGTCAGACCAGAAAAATACTTTTGAAAAATTCTAGAATAAAGTTATCATAAATTTTTTATCCGTCAACTGAACCCAAATAAACAAAAATAAATCAAATATTCAGCTCACATTGATGCCAAGTGTTTATCCTTATCCTCAGTCTTAAAGTCTTTTCAAAAACCCTGAAAAATTAAAAAAAAAAAAACAATATTTTCTAACTTCTTGGTAAAGAACAACTTAGTAAGTAAAATTTTTCACATGTGGCACATGCTTGTCTGAAACTAAATCCATGTTAAAACTAAAAATCTTGAATACATATATGATAAGTCCATAAAGATGCATATTTTTTTTTTTTTTTATTTTTTATTTCGTCTATTTCTTTCTATATATATTTTAAACATATGTAAGTACATTTATATATGCAGAATTCTTTTTTTTTTACATACACATTCACATAAATATGTATATATATATATATATATATATTTACTGCAGTATCTAATAGATACTGCAGAAGATTCCTTAGGCAAACCATTGCAGTGGATTGTATGTCCCGCAATGGCCATACAACGGTAATACATCGTTGGACCCAAGGGGTTTATACAATCCACTTAAATCCACCATGATTTAGTTTGGCGCCTGTGTAACATACATATAAAGGTAAAGGTATAGAGAATGTTAGAGATCTTGGTGTCGTTGGTTAGGACCAACGACGAATTACTTCTGACGTAGAAGTGTAGAATAATGGTCCTGGTTAAAAAGCAATTTAGAATATACGAACGTTGTTTAATTAGTGTCTTAAAATTACCCACCCGATGGTGGATAATTTATTGGCTATTTATTTTAGATTAAAAATAAACATTTTTAGTTTTCGTGTGTAAATTTTTTAACGCAGTGTACACTGTTAAAGAATTTTCTATTTTCAGGGATAATTATTAATTTTCAAAAGAGTTGAGTTTATCAAAAAAATCTAAGAGACCATCTTTGTAGGGCGGTAAATTTCCAACAAAAAACTGTTAAAAGCCTGAGTATATATCTCTTTGCTAAAGAGTTATAGAATTTTAATCGAAAAACATTATTTTTTAAATCTATCAACTTTGAACTTTGATATCACTTTGAATGGTTGGATTCATGAAAAAAGTGTAAGAAACCTTTTTTGAAGAGCGATAAATTTCCTACAAGAAAATTCATAACGCTTAATTTTATGTCTATGTGTTAGAGAGTAATAAAATTTCAAACAAAAGCGCAAATTTTTTTGAACAAATCAAACTTTGACCTTTAATATCTCTCAAATGTTTGGATTCACGAAAATAAACATAAGAGATCTTTTTTAAAAAGCGGTACATTTTCTACAAAACTAAGTGTTACTTATTGTTGTAGACTTATTTTTAAACGAGTAATAAAATTATGCTCATTCCTTACTTAGGCAGGGTTAAACGGGATTAGAATAAACTTTTTTATTTTATTTTATTATTTTTGGATCACAAATAGATGATTTATATCATGGTCAAGTGAAAAAATCTAATTCAGGAAATAACGGACACCCTAATCTGCATTAATACTGGAGTTTTAATGACTGGAGTCTGTCGAAACAAGCTAATGTCTGTCCTAATGGCTTTTTATATATTCTACAATTTTTTTTATTTATATTCAGATATTTTTTTTGTAAATGTTTATATATAGTCTTTAAACAAAGAATAGGGTAAATTGTTACCTTTCAATGATATTTTTTTAACTCTCTTTATTGATAAGCTAATTTTATTTTTCAATTTATCGAAAATAAACAAAAAAATTAGTAAATTAATTGAATTATATTAGTAAATTAATAAATAATTTCAATCATAAATACGATAACATACCTAATACCCGATCAGAGACTGGTACCCGATCACTCTGTATATTTGTATACAAATACATGGAGTGATCGGGTACTGTAGCCCCTGATCAAGTATAAGTTCTTTTATTTTACGATAATAATAATTTTAATCAATTACTTTTCTCCAAACAAAATGTCCCATAAATTAACCAAGACAATAAATTTATAAAATATAATTTCTATCTCATAAAATGTGTCACATGTGTTAAAAAAAATGGCACATTGAATATATGAATTTTCTCAGCAATTCAGTCAGTCACACTAGCTATCGTTATTGGAAAAGTGAACAAAAAGTAAAATGAAATAAAAAGAAAAAAAAGAAAAAAAAAAAAACGGAAAAATTGCTGACTTAAGAAATTGCGACTCAAAGTACTTGTGTGCACTAAAGAAAATAATAAATCTATAAAAATTTGTGACCTTACTCATATGTTATAATACACACACACAAACACACACACACGCACACACACACATTTAACCGTTATAAATATTTTCCTGAAGTACTTTGATGTTAAAAATAAAAAGGAAGTAAGTAAAAATAAAATGAAAATGAGTATGTGTAATGTAAAAAATAAGTGAGTGTTAAAAAAAACGATAAGCGTAAAAAGAAATAAAAGAGAGGGTGAGAGAGTGAGAAGGAGAGTGAACGGTAGACGTAATAGTAAGGTGAATGAAGCCCTGCCAAATTAGAATTCCTCGCGTGCTTCTGGCCAAGCTATAAAAGCTCTATGAAAATGACATTCACACTCTGAATTACTATTGCAAGTCAAGAATTTTTCCATTTATCTTATTATGATTATTATTTTACTTTATTTCTTTTTTACATATATATTCACTTTAATTTTATTAGTACTTATTTTTACTATAACAATATAATTTAAAGTTGTAAAATACATTGGATTTTTATTCTGCATACATTTTTTTTTTTTTTTTTATTTTTAAATAAAAAAAAATGTATTACGGAAATGTAAAATGATTATTTATTTATTTTCAACCATGAATTTATTTAAGGATTTAAATTTACTACTTGATTTTTATTATTGAGAGAAAATAATTCTTTTTACAATTCCGCGGCAAATAAAATTTGTTTTGGATACATTTAAATGTTGATAGTAAAAAATTTTGTTAAAATATTTTTAAAAATAGAAAAGAGAATATTTTTATGTGGCGGTTAGACTATTCCAGAAATTATGTAAAATTATTGATTGAATGAAATTTAAATATTCTGTTTCAAAATAGCAATGAATTATATAGAGCTAATTATCGTAAAACGATGAACCAGATTTTAAAATAAACTGAGTATTTATTTCCTTGAATAATAATTGCTTATGATTTATTGAATTTTAAAAATAGGTTTTAGTTAATAAGTAAAACTCTAACTAGCATTGATTACATGGGTAATGGTTTTGTAGTATAAAATATAAGATTTGTTTATTTTTTAATAAATTAGTTTTATATTAATATCTGTATCAACTCTCGATATAAGTCACTCGTATATAATTACTACTTGGCGTCATTAAAACTCCGAGCGCTTAATTAACACAATAAATTATTTGTTCACTACAGCCGAAACTCGTTATAAGCAATACCGTTATAAGCAACGGCCTCTATCGCGCTTTTAATTACGACTTTGAAGCTCCTCCACTCTTTTGGGTGCTCAAATTTCATATCTTGAAGCTCATTTTAAGCATCACTCACTTTTTGTTTAAAAGAAATTTTTTGAAATAATAAATTTTTGTAAACAGCGAAGACCAGGGCACGACGGCATACCTAACCCACTAATTATTGTTTGTGGCTTTAAGCACTGTTTACAATTTTTTTTTATTATCTCGAACAAATCCGTCATAGCATTTTCATAGTTTAAAAAAAAATAAATTCCGGGTCACAATAGACCACTTCTAAAAAATTATTTTAATGAAAATTACAAAAAATTTTTTTAAACAACTGTAACCTTGAATTTTACCTATATTAAATTAATCATTGATTATTTCTCGACGTGTATCTCAATAAAAATTCATATTTTTGGAGCAAATGATATTTTCCGAAATATCATTTTTAAAAAATTTTTTTGTGCTAAATAAAAAATAATTTTATTATTTTAAACTTTGAAAGAATTTCATTTTCCTTCGAATACCCTAGTTTTTTTTTTTTTCAATCGCTTAGAAACTGAATCACAAAAAAATTTTATTTTAAAAAAGAATTTTTTTATTAAAAAAAAACTTTTTATTCTGAAAAAACAATGGTTTACTTTTAATTGAAAATTATTTTAATTGAAGAAGATAATTGTAAATTACATCGAATTCATAAATCTAGACTACGAAAAAAAAATTTTTTTTTAATTTGTGGGAGGGGGGGGGGTGTATCGTGCCCCGAGTATCTCGTATCGCTTTGAAACGCAGAAAGTATATCAAACTCGTGAAAACATGATTGTAAAAAAAAACGTATTTTTGGCAAAGTTTTGAGGTGATTCGTCGTGTCTCGGTCTCCGCTACATTGTATTTCAATTAAATAACATTCTCACGTCATTAACTTCGACCTGTATAGAACATATCTCTGATCATTGATTCTTTTTTTTTCGCAATCTCGAATGTTGCTCATAACGAGTAACTTGTAGCAATTCACCTCGGTAAAGCACACATGTAGAATGTAAAATGTGCGCCGAGAACTGAAATGAAAGGGAGCTTAAATATTGGATTTTAACAATAATTTTTTTTACTACGACCCCTGAAAATTGCATATTATAATGAACTCGAACTGCATTATATATATATATATATATATATATATACATACATACATATATATATATATATATATATGTTGTATTTTCTTAATTTACAGGTCAGGTTACACCTGAAGTGTTGCCAATTTTTTTAGCACCACTTGAAAATCATACAGTGACACAGGGACGTGACGTATTTTTCACATGTGTCGTTAATCATTTACACTCTTACAAGGTAATTTATTTTTCAATTAAATAAATCAATAAGTTACTTAATAAACTGAAATAAAATAATACAATTATAGGTTGCATGGATAAAATCCGACTCAAGGGCAATACTAGCGATACATACTCACATGGTAACACATAATCCCCGGCTATCAGTAACACACAATGGACATGACACATGGAAATTACATATTGCCAATGTACAAAAAAATGACTCTGGTACTTATATGTGTCAAGTCAATACCGATCCGATGCGTAGTCAAGTAAGTTAATTAAAAATTAATTATTTAAATATTTTACATTTCAGGTCTGTAGCTTAAATTGTTTATGCTTGTACATGTAGAAATGAAATTATTTCAATTTTAATTAAGTATAAAAAAGTATCGTAATAAAAATTAATATCATTTAAGATGGGATACATGGTTGTACAAATACCACCGGATATAATGGACGACGATTCAACAGACGGTTACGTGACAGGCGAACGAGGAAATATAAAATTGCGGTGTGTGGCTATGGGTATTCCACAGCCGACAGTTACGTGGCGGAGAGAAGATGGCAGAAATATTACTCTCAGAGAAGAGGGTAGAGAAAAAATTTGTAAGTTGTTTTTTCTTTTTTTTTTATTTACAACCAATTTATTTTTAGTTAAAGTAATTTAACTTGAACCAAATCAGCAATTTATTATTATTTTTTTTTCAAAATTTTCATTTCCATCCTACCTGGAAAGAAAAAAATAGGTGCTACTCCCACTTTTCTATTGGTTTAATTTCTATGCTAACAAAGGAATATTCACTATGATTATATAGGAATCATACCTATGCGAAAATGGAAATAATACCTATTTTCCATGGGTAGGTTTCCCAATATTAAAAATAGTAATTTTTACTACACGGAAAAAAATAATCGGTAGCTATTACCGATTCATTTTCGGTAGCCGTTACCGATAATTTCAGTAGCTATTACCGATTTTGTCGGTATCAGTTACGTACACACACAAACACACACCCGTGCGCAGGAGAACACACACGCGCACTCGCGCACGCACGGACACACTCGTACTCGCACACGCGTGAACGCACTCGGACGCACACACACACATTCTTACACACTCGGACGCACACACTCGGATGCACATTAGGGTGTCCGCTATTTACCAAACTGATTTTTATAGCGACGCCCCCTAAATTTTTCGTTTATGGCCTAAAAAAAATTATCAGACCCATATCAGCCCTTAATATTCATATTAAGCCGTGCCTCAAAGACAGTACATTTCCCATTTGAATAACATGGTGTTTCGGTGCGTTTTACATTTAATTTTTTTTCTCCTAAGCTAGTTATTCTATGAATATCAGAGATACTTATTTTTGTAGGAAATTGAACACTCTACAAAAAAAGTCTCTTATGGTTTTCCGATAAATTTATTGGTTTAAAAGTTATTCAAAGTTAAAGATAAACTTATAGTTAATTTTTGATTTTTTTACTTTGACCGCAAAATCATCATTATTTCTGTAAAAGTAAATTGTTTATTGCGAAAAATCTTCAATTTTAACTGTGTTATAGAAAAAGTTACTGTACGATTTGAACATCTGGGCCAAAAATAAAACTTGATTCAGGCTCACTTCACTTTATTTTCTTTTGAAGTTATCGATTTGCCAACGATTTTTCGATAAGATCTCGACTTTTTCGACTTAAATTTAATTTTTTTTAACTTTTGAACTTTTTTCGTTTTAGATTAAACTTATTTGTATTTTCTGGTCTTAGTTTGAACTTATTCGTCTTAACTTCAAACACGATAATCATTCACCTTACTTTTGACTTAGTAAATAAAAATTATTTCACCTGAGTTTTGACTTTTTCGCCTTATAATTTAAATCGAATAAGTCTACATCAAGTCAGTTTTGACTTGATTGCAACTTTTTCGTCTTAAATCGTGACTAAGTAAGTCAGTTAAGTCTAAACCAAGACGAAAACTCAATGTATTTTGAATCTTCGAAAAAAGTCGAGTTTGTCTTCTGAAAAACGGCTCCAAATTTCGATTTGGTCAACCAAGTCTAAATCAACTTTTATTTTTGACCCGGGTGGCATATGGTTTTCGATCTTCATTCTTGGCTAAAGTATTGATATATTCTTCAGTCAATCTGACAACTCTTTCTGCAGTATCAATGACTATTTGTAGGTGTTTAACAAATTTCAAATAAGGATTTCCAAATTCCACCAAAGAATATTTAATGAAATAGAGTGTTGATGAACATGTAAAAAAATTTATTTAATCTGCCATATTTTTTCCGTTAAATTGAAAAATTTTGTAATTAACTCAACACGTCACTCATATTATTCTTCAGTTGTCTGAATTTTTTACGGTAATTTTTTCAATAACACAGTTAAAATTGAAGATTTTTCGCAATAAACAATTTACTTTTACAGAAATAATGATAATTTTGCGGTCAAAGTAAAAAAATCAAAAATTAACTATAAGTTTATCTTTAACTTTGAATAACTTTTAAACCAATAAATTTATCGGAAAACCATAAGAGACTTTTTCTGTAGAGTGTTCAATTTCCTACAAAAATATGTATCTCTGATATTCATAGATTAACTAGCTTAGGAGAAAAAAAATTGAATGTAAAACGCACCGAAACCCCATGTTATTCAAATGGGAAATGTACTGTCTTTGAGGCACGGCTTAATATGAATATTAAGGGCTGATATGGGTCTGATAATTTTTTTTAGGCCACAAACGAAAAATTTAGAGGGCGTCGCTAAAAAAAATCAGTTTGGTAAATAACGGGCACCCTAATGCACATACACGTTCACATACACACGTTCGCACACTCTCATACGCACAAGCACACCTACACGCATACACGGGCACGTACGCACACTGATAATTTAATTAATGTAACGGAACCTAAGTCCACCTCCGCCGACCGGAAGCCAAGGCCTCGCCCTTTTGGGCATACTCGCGCTGCGCAAATCCCCTTTTCTCCACCATAATATTATAAAAGCGAAACATTGAGCAAGCTCAATATTTGCGGATGTTATAACTCTTAGGATCAGAGATCCTCTGCGTGTGGGTGCCGAACCAACAGCCACTACAAGTCCGACCTCAATTGGGCCCATGCACTCCTCCCGTCTCAGGAAATAAAGAGACTCTTGGTCGAAGTTGGGCTTGGAATGGGCTCCGCATAGCGGCCATAGCACCATTTTCATGTATTGGTCGACATACCACAGGTCAAGAGGGGGACCTGGTTCCTTCCCCTGCCTTCCTAAGAAGGCACCTAGTTTTATTTACATTCATTCATCCATACTTCAACACATTTACACACACACCTAACTTCGAACTGACACCTGGGATGCACAGAGTCCTCACAAATTGCGAGTTCTGCACACCCATGCTCAGATGCTCCGACAACAACTGGGTGGATGCCAGTTGAACCGCGATCTAGTAGTCTTCTCCTCCTTCCTCTCGGTGTTGGAACTGGCTGCTGAGCTTGTGGTGGAAACAATCTTTGCTGAAACCATTAAAAATTTTAAAGGAGTTTGGGGATGCGGCAAGAACCCGCCCGATTTGTGGCCACTCCGCGACCCACCCTTCTATGCTCTGGAGCACCTCACGCTAAGGCTCGAACTCGGTGCATTTTAGCAGTAAGTGCTGGACGGTATCCCACCCTTTGTTGCATTGGGGGCATTTGCGATCTTTTGCGAGTCCGTACTTGAAGAGTCTATCCTTGAAACAGCTGTGATCGGTTAAAATCTGGGTAAGCCAGAAATTAGGGCTGATGTGTTTGCTCGCTAGACGTTCAGTAACGTCGGGGAAGAAGTTTAATGTCATTTGTCCTGTGTCTGCTGTAGACCACTGTTCTTGTCATCTGCGAATGGTTTCTTTCCTGAGGGAGACAAGACCTTCTTCGTCATCTGGCTGCAAGGTCGCGTTTCCAAGGGTTGCCTGTTTGCCAGTGCGGAGATTGTAGCGGCGCAACGTTCATCAATCACAAGCTGAATGGGCACTGCCCCCGCAACACAAAGTCCCTCATACGATGCCGTCTTATATGAAAACGTCATCGTAATCAGGACTCGACGCTGCAGGGCTCTAAAAGCCTTCCAATCCTCTACCCCACATAGGTCACTCCAGCCTGCTGCCGCATAAGTGACAACAGGCAGGAAGTAGCCCCTGTAGATAGTGGACATTGCCGGAAAGCGCAGTCCCCATTCAGTCCGTGCGAGACGGCGTAGACGACCAAAAGTTTTATCTAATTTCGCGCGCCTTGTCTTTATGTGTGTTGTTGGTTTGAGGTCCTGGTCGAAGTGTACCCCTAAATATCTAACGCTCTTTTGAATGTTATTTTTGTTTTACCTATTACGATTTTCGGTGGCTTTGAATCATACTTGGGCTTTTTCTGTCTCTTCGCTTCATAGGGGTACGGATCTTTGTTCTTGCGTGGACCGCGTCGGGTGTACTCTCTCTTGAGAAATATTGCCTCGGTCTTGGACTCCGACAATGTAAATTTCGCGGAACGACACCATTCCAGTATCGAGCCTACTGTCCCTTGCCCCTTTCTCTCAATATCGGCACGTGAGGTGCCTTCTATGATGACGAGGAGGTCGTCAGCGTAGGCTACAAATTTACTCCCGTGTTCTGTTGTCTCTAATTCTTTAAGCAAATCATCGAACATAATGTTCCAAAACAAAGGCCCTAATACTGATCCCTGTGGACATCCCCTTGTTAGCTTTGTGTTCTCTTTTCCAAATCCCCATGACAGTGAGACTGTCCTATCTTCAAAGTAACTCTGAACTACCCTATAAACAATTTTGGGGCATTCTCTTTTCTTCACGCACACTGATACCAAAAAAATCGGTAACAGCTACCAAAAAAATCGGTAACAGCTACCAAAAAAATTGGTCACTACTAACGAAACAATCGGTAACAGCTACCGAAAAAAATCGGTAACCGCTAAAGAAAAAATCGGTAGCAGCTACCGATTATTTTGGTAACTGATACCAAAATAATCGATAGCATCTACCGATTATTTTTTTCCGTGATATATTGATTTTTTTCTCTATAATTTAAGCAAAAAAAATTCTTTCATTAAAAACTGGATGTAGGTTCTGAAATAATTATAAGTTATATTTTATTTCCTATAAAGAAAATTCACAATTATTAAAAGTTTGGGAAGCTACTGTTTTCGGTCTTATTTTTAAAAATCCCGTTTTAATCAGATAGGATTGCGCAAATATTTAAAAATAATAACTTTTTTTTATAACAAATTATTAGTTTAATTGTTAGTTTGTTAAACGCATTAAAGCACACTGACAGAAAACTATTCAACTATCGAGAAAGGTTAGAATAGACCTCTACTGTCAAGAATAGTAAAGACACATATGAATTTATTAGCCGTTCATGTCAGAATAGGACTGAGTACTTGGCGACTATTTTGTCAGTAATCAGTCATATGATTGAATTTTCCAATAAAATTTTTTTTTCAGCTGTAAAAAGTTTTGAAGGTGAAACATTAAATTTAACTGGAATTTTGCGTAGTGAGATGGGTAATTATTTATGTATCGCAAGTAATGGAGTCCCGCCAACGATAAGTAAGCGTTACAATGTACAAGTACACTGTAAGTGTTTTAAAAATATTTTTTCTTCTTAAACTAGTGAAATCAATAACTGAATACGTTTTTGTTTTTAATTCAATTAAAATAGTTCAGCCACTAATAAAAGTAACAAATCAATTAGTGGGCGCCCCAGTTAATCGTAATGTTACATTACAATGTACTGTTGAAGCATCGCCACGTGCTATGAATACATGGTATCGTGATAAAGGTATTGACTAGTTTGATTAATTTATTTATTAACTTATATAAATAGTAATGTCCTCATTAGATATAATATATTACGTCCCATAAATATGTGATAATAAATTTATATATGAAAAATAGTTAAACTTTAAATTTTTTGTGGGCGCTGGAACATGAAAATTTCTCCGTATAAAAAAGTCATCTAGGGAAAGGTAAGGTAAAACGGAACCGCTAACGAAATTCTATGGCAAAATTTTCTTCTATAAATAATAAGTTGCAATGATCAAAAAAAAATTGGCTGTAATAAAAATGGATCTCAATTTAAAAAATGATTTAAAAATTAAAATTTCTAGAAAAAAAAAATTGAGGTATTCAAAATTGTGTAGAAATAATGCAAGATTCATAAATAACAGTAAAGATCAATTTTGGAGAAAATATTTTTTTATCAAATTTTTCGGCTAATCCGTTTTGCCTGGCGCTCCCCTACATAAAGAGCTAAAGAAACAATGAATTTTTGTGCATTTGAATACGGTAAATCTTATTTTTTTGACTTCCTATGGAGTAATTAAACCAAATTTCCAGTTACCATAAAAAAAAAATCTTTTTTCCGGACGGGCAAAATGGACGACTCTAAAAACAAAAAAACAAAAAAATTTTTTTTTAGTATAAAAAAAATGACTGCAATAAAATTTGTAGACACTTAATATATTATCAGAGTCGTGAATGACGACTAAAAACAATTATGTTAAAAAAAAAGCTTTTTACCCAACTTGTGTAGTGGTTCGTTTTGCCCGCCCTTCCTCAATAAATACATACATATATACATACATACATACATACATACATACATACATACATACATATATATATATATATATATATATATATATATATATATATATTCGCTCTGAGTGAAGCCATGGTAGGGGAAATCAAATTGACTGAAGCGTTTGCAGTGGTTACTTTCGGAGTTACGGGAGGCTATGATTACTGAAATTGTAAGCAAGCACACATGAAAGTATTTATTTTGTTATTATTTAATTATTTATTTTTCATTTTGATTTTTTCCTTAGTATCATATTTTGACTTTGATATGAATTTCAAACAACTTAACCTAAATGCTTACTGCAATCTTTTTTATTTTTTATCATTATACTTACTTATTGTTGGTTCGTTTAGCTAAAAAACAAAACTGCAATTACTATAAAACTGTCACATATTTTTGACAACTTTTTTTTTTACTATTATTTATAATATTTATTTATTTTTATGTTTCTTGCTATTGACATACGTATAAAAACATACTCTGACAGCCTCCCGTAGTTCATATTTTGTCTGGCGCTGCAGTCACACTCATAGCGAATATATTAGGGTGGTCCTTAGCAGGGATGATTTCGAATTTCTTTGCTCCCAGGGGCTCGAATGCTTCCAAATGGATAAAAAAAAATTCCCTAAAAATTTGAGCTCTTAATATTAACTCTGAGATAGTCGGCATTCCAACCAAACTTTCTTATGGAAATAACATGGAAAAAATTTCTTTCGTTCTTCAAAATTTTATAACTTGGGGACAGCTAATTCTAAAATAATGAAACATACACATTTTTACAGAGAATTTACCGCTATACAAAAAAGATCTCTAATGATTTTTTGCTAAGTTTATTGGTTCAAAAGTTATTCGAGCTCAAAGTTTAATTTTGATATAATTGTCAATATTATTAAGTATTTTTATGAGATATCTACTTGTGCTATAAAATTTATGACATTTTTTTTTTAAGTTATTTTATTTATGATCAATTCATGTTAATATAATTTTTAACTTCCCACTAAGAAAATTGTAAATTTTCAAAAATTTCAGGAAGTTATTGTTTTCACCCCGATTTTCGAAAATCGAGTTTTCATCAGATGTTGACGTTTTGAGGCCCTAGGAAGCTATTCTGACTACTTTTAGAATGATGTCCGTGTGTGTGTGTGTGTGTGTGTGTGTGTGTGTGTGTGTGTGTGTGTGTGTGTGTGTGTGTGTGTGTGATCACTACCAAAAGTAACACAAAATTTTTGTTCATCACTTGCTGGTGATCAACTTTACTGAAAACTTTAGATCATTTGATCATGCAGACTCGAAAATATTGGCGACCCGATGAAAAAAGTTTTCGTCTAATCATATATAATTATGCATAATCGTCTATATATGATTGGATCCAAAAATTGGCCAGGTCTAATGATATATAATCAGATCTGTTTATACATGATCATGCCTAAATCAATATAGTCATTTTCAGAATCTCATTTAGAATACCTTTGAATTATTAATTAAGTAATTTAATTAGGATTTATTGATTCCATCAATGTAAATATCGATTAGATCTGATCATGTATGGACTTACATATGGTTATATATGGAGTTATACCAGCCAAGTATGAACATATCTAATTATATATAGACTCATATATAATCAGATCTGATCAGATCTAATTATATCTAGACTTATATATAATTAGATCTGATCATATATAGACTTATATATGGGCTAATAACAGCCAGGTATGATCAGATCTAATTATGTATGGGTTCATATATAATTATATATAATCATGCATGATAATATATATAACTTCATATATGATTATATATAATCATATATGATTATATATATGAACATATATAATTATATATAATTAGACAAAAACTTTTTTCATCGGGGAATTACGAAAAAAACAATTTTTTTTCTAATTTTTTAGTGATTTCTCAGAAACGACTTGAACGGACATCATTCTAAAAGTAGTCAGAATAGCTTCCTAGGGCCTCAAAACGTCAACATCTGATGAAAACTCGATTTTCGAAAATCGGGGTGAAAACAATAACTTCCTGAAATTTTTGAAAATTTACAATTTTCTTAGTGGGAAGTTAAAAATTATATTAACATGAATTGATCATAAATAAAATAACTTAAAAAAAAAATGTCATAAATTTTATAGCACAAGTAGATATCTCATAAAAATACTTAATAATATTGACAATTATATCAAAATTAAACTTTGAGCTCGAATAACTTTTGAACCAATAAACTTAGCAAGAAATCATTAGAGATCTTTTTTGTATAGCGGTAAATTCTCTGTAAAAATGTGTATGTTTCATTATTTTAGAATTAGCTGTCCCCAAGTTATAAAATTTTGAAGAACGAAAGAAATTTTTTCCATGTTATTTCCATAAGAAAGTTTGGTTGGAATGCCGACTATCTTAGAGTTAATATTAAGAGCTCAAATTTTGAGGGAATTTTTTTTTATCCATTTGGAAGCATTCGAGCCCCTTGGAGCAAAGAAATTCGAAATCATCCCTGCTAAGGACCACCCTACTATATATATATATATATATATATATATATATATTTTTTTTTTTTTATTTACTGGGTGTAAATTAATTAATTGTATTTTTTCAGGTGACAAGTTATTACCAAGTATTAAATATACAATGTCAGAGTCGGCATTAAATGACTACACATGGCAAATGAATTTAACGATACATAATTTAGATAAAAAAGATTTTGGTGGGTATGCATGTGCATCTGTGAATGCACTGGGGCGTGCTGAGGCGTCAGTGCGATTGCAAGGTAACGATAAATTAATCTATTCCCTTGAGGCTATTAGTAAGTTAAGAGTCAATTAGTGAGTGAGTGAGTGAGTGAGTAAGTAAGTGAATGGATGCAGTGATAGGTGTTGAATTGGTGGCAAATGAAAAAGAGAAAGAGTCGGAGAGGGAGTGGGAGAAACGGGGTTGAGGATAATGCAACAGTATAGGTAGATGAAAGTGGGTGGGTTGTTGATATTAGTGAATGAGAGTTGAGAGTATATAGATATTGTAGAGGTACTCTCAGGTAGCAACAGGTGAAGAGCATATATATATATATATATATTCATGAAGTTGCTAATTTTAAATGGACATTTTCTGACAGGTTGTAAAAAAATATTAAACGAAGTTTTATAAGTGTATGAATTATTTAAGATCTTGAATACGGTATCGTGAATTTGTTAGTGCTGAAAGTACGTGTGGCAATTGATGCAAACTTTTTTTAAATTTTATTTTTGTTTATTATTTCTTAATTTTTAATGGTAAAATAAATATTTTTATACTTTATGAAATGTTTTATAATCTATTTTTCTTTTTTAAATTTAATTAAAAATTTTTACGAGTTAAAAACCACTCTTTCTATTTATTTTAAAATTTCCCGTAACTCATAAAATTCATCAGAATTTTTATTTTGATTTTATTTATTAGATCAAGAAATTTATGATACCTGTTTTTAAATCCTCATAGATTTTTTATCAAATTTCTCATTACTTTAAAAGTGTCCTTGAATGTCTTTATCATCGATTTTATTTTCCACATCAATAAAAATTTATTATAATAGCTACACGCAGAGAATTTTTGAGTAAAAATTACCCATAAAGTTTGGTACTGTGAGGACATCTAGTCAGTAACTAAATTTTACTATGTCGGTAGTAGAAATTGCACCTCGTTTACATCCCAGAGAGGAAAGTACGACGGGCCCGGGCTTGACCCAAGTATGTAGAACCTTCGGCTAAACTTGTAAACCAGTCTTGGTAGAAGCCTGGAATGATAACACAGGGCCAGTCCTGGTTGTTAGTCCTGGCCCATGCTTCGTTGCCAGTCCTGGTCCATGCTTCGTTGCCAAAACTGGCCCATACATCAACGAAACAAATAAATTTGATTTAAAAAAAATTTTATTATTATTAACCTCGTAATGATTCATGACCATTAACGTTTAAACTATCTAAGGGAGGTAAATGATGTGATAAAAACCAGATAAAAATTCTGCTGAGCTCTGGGGGCGAACTGCCGTCCTTTTGATTGCTGGGTCTAAACATTAGCTACTGGACGAACCTACTAATGTTGAACTGATATTTTTACATGATCTACTTATGAAACCATAGGTGTAGCCAAACTTGGGTAATCCTATCTTGGTCCAAGTAGGGCTTGCTACTGAATGGTCAAGAGAGCGGAAGCCTGGATCACCATTGAATGGCCAATGCTAGGTTACCCAATCTTGGCCCAAGCTCGGGTCATCATTGTAACGGCCAAGGCTACACGGAAAGAATTTTCGTATGAATATTGTCATGTTATTTATTCTAAAAATTGCTCTAAATTGAGTAATCTTAGGCCATTACTTCGTTTTGCACAGCGGGACGAAAGTTGACGCTTTCCACCCGGAGGCGAGAAAAATTAATTCCATAGATAAGAAAATTTATTCGAGTCAGAAGCAGTTTTTCATCATAAAATTAATAGGTCTAAAAGAATGGCATATTGGGCAGTAAAAATTAATCACATGGAGTAAAAATGAATAGATTAAGATGAGATATTCACAGTAATCGATTAAATATAAGACTTTTAAAAAATTACTCAATAATAGAGTTAAAAAATAGACTAGAAACGTTATTATTTAAACAAAAAATTTTAATTTAAAACAAAATATACCAATCTTTTGCAACGCAATGATTGGGATGGCCAGGATTAAGTGCCCAATTTCGAGCCTAGCATGGGCCAATATAGGTGTGCCAAAGCTAGTTTCCTCAGTGCTGGGCCAAGTAGGGCCCCGTCGTTCGAATCGAGCATCCCCTGCATGGAATGGTATTGAGTAAGGTAACTAGTCCAGTCTGTGACCACCTACCAGCGAAAGACCGGTATGCAGAAGAATAATCACAATAATTTTGAAATTTAATTAAAAGTTATTAATTACTTGTAAATGTAATCTTACATGACTTTATTACTATTAAATCACAACGAATTGAAATGATTTATAAAATTATTATTAAAAATAATTACAATTATAAAGACTATTGAAGAGTTCTTAGAGAAATATTGAGTTTTAACATAAAAGTTTGAAAAAAATCATTTTTAAAAACTATGTGTTTCAAAAGTAGTAATTGATTTTTTTATAAAACATTAAATTTATAATCATTTATATAAGTAAATTAATTAATAAAATTGACTTTGGATACGTGAAATCTACGTAAATATTTTGTTTTTATTAATTTTCTGGTGGTCATTCACTAGTGTACTTTATTACTGTACTAAGCCAGCAAATGACCGACAAGTCATTTATTAGCATGCCCGAAATTTATCAAGCCTAGTGAATGACCGTGTGTTCATTTTTATTCGTTATTTGATTTTATGGAATAAAAGCGGCCTTTAAATTTAAGCCAACTTTTTGTTTCGTATTTTTTTGAGCATTGAAAAAAAAAATATTTTCAAAATCGGTTCATATCTACCGAAATTATAATCTTGCACCTTGTTTTCATGCGCATCGACTTGAGTATTCAGGATTAAAAAGTATTTGATATATAATCAAAAATTTCTAATGCTGACCAAATCATTCTATATTATAACCGGTGACAGAAATTCAAGTATAATTTCAGCGTTAAAAATTATTAGGAATTAGTAAAAATGTTATATTCTGACGCTTTACAGTAGTAAGTATGACTTGACAAGATTAATCGTGAAATTTCAAAAATAATTCATATGATTTCGAAGTATTAAAAATGATCAAAAAATCAATCCTTAATCCTATCAAATGATTTTGTTTTATCAGAGTACTGAGTGTCAAAAAAAAAAATAAGACTATAGAAGAATAAGATTCAATTTATAAAATTAAATATTTTTTCGTTAATTTTGTCATTTGATTTATTAAACATTGTTTGTTGTTTGAATTTCAAAGATTATATATCTTTAACCAATTCAAAGATTAGTTAAAATAATTTGAAAGTGTTGAATAATTAAATAAAAAATTTACAAACATCAAAATTTGTTAACTATTTTAAATATGATAATTAAACAAGCGTAATTTAATAAGTATGATTTTATTTTATAGAGTTAAAATTGTTAATACGTTATTAATATACCTTACGAGTATTTTTTCGCATTCAAAATGATTATTTTTATAAAAATACAATAGCTAGTTTCATCTATTGGTACTATAACAGGGTAATTTTCAACCTTGCTAAATTTGGCCCCTTTATTAATTGATCTTAATAAGGGCGCCACTGGAAGATAAGACTCGGTCTTCCAGAACCGGAGATGTTAATTTTAGAAAATTCAGAGTCGTTGAATTTTACAAGAGTGAGGAAAGATGAGGAATTAAATTTATTACACAATATTTTAATTAATATAATTAACAATTTTATTTATCACAAAATAATTTTACCCACCGTGTTTTATTTCACTTATAATTATTTTATCAACTAACGGAGTCCACCGGACTTTATTGCATTGATTAATTAGTTCCCTGGACTTTATGGATTAAAATATTTAATTGGCCACTGGCCTGATCCCCTGGATCTATATGAAATTGAGTCCCCTGGACTTATACAATTTTGGCAACTTGCCTGATCCCCTGGATCTTAATAAAATTAGTCCCCTGGACTTTATTAATAATGGCCACCGGCCTGATCCCCTGGATCTATATTAAAACAAAATCGGCAACTTGTCAGATCCCCTGGATCTAATTATTTCAAAATAATTAATTAAAAATTCCCCTGGAATCATTTTATATCGCACACACACACGTTTTATTTAATCAATTTACGGTCCACTGGACTTAACTCACACGCACGCACACACAATTTAAATTTTCCTAACTACAAATTCTGATTTTAAGAGTTAATTTTAGTGACTATTAATTTGTTCTTTGTTTATAATCATTTACTTTAATTCACAAAATTTCCCAGTATTTAACATTTTTTCCATCAATTGATAGATTTTACTGACTCGAGCGACCGACGCTATCTCTCTCTACTTCGCGCGTCTCAGTCTATCTCTCTCTATTTCGTGTCTTTCTTCGCATTCAATTTTAATTTCTTTTAACAATTTACGGACATCAACTTATTACTCAAATTTAATTAATTAAAATCTCAATCTTTATCCTGATTTTCACAGCACTTAATTTTATCTTATTAAATACCGATTGATTTATTATATAACAATGATTTAATAACTATCATAATTTCTGGCCTCTTGCCGAGAAATTTTCCTCTTTAATGTATAATTAAAGATTAATAAATTCTGGCCTCGGTGCCGAGAATTAATTGACCAAGCACGTGGTTAATTTTTACTTAATTTCTTTACAATAAATTCTAGTTTCCCCCGCCGAGAATTTATTCTATCGAAGACGCTGGTTTATTAATACTTTCGATGGTTTTATACTCGATATTAATTAGTTTATTAATTCTAGCTTACCTGCCGAGAATTGATTTACGCACAGCACTACGATGTTAACACTCAACTTTGCACTAGGTCACTGGATGATACCATTGGCGTCTGCTAGCTTCCCTTGGTCTTTCCTTAGTTTTCGGTCTTCTGGATAAGGCTCACGGCAGATAGACGTCCGCTAGGCTTGTCGGCTTGACCGACTCTCCCCAATTTTGCTGCTGTCCTGTGGTTATATATTTTCAGCTCGGCCATTTTCGGCAACTTCCGGAAAATGACCTCCCCACTTAATTAATTTTGGGACAGAAGTCCGAGCTTCTTCAATTAGCGCACCCGGCGGGAAGTCGAAAAACTCTAACGGGTACTTATTTGGGGTTACGGCACGGGTAACTGACCAGCCGTGGAAAACCACGATTTTCCTTGATGATAAATTAAATTTTACCCCGTTACAGTACTGTGATTATAAGGATTCGTTGAATGAAATAATAAAATTTTAACAAAATACTAACGTCGATATTTTTTCCTAATTAAAATTATTAATTTGTCGATCGGATAAAATAAAAGTTTCTATGAAAATTAACTTCAAGTCAAAACTGAATATGTCGGTCATTTACTGGATTATGCCTGGTCATTCAATATATGAAAGCAGTCATTCACTGGGTCTTTACATTTTACGCTGATTATATGTAATTTTATAAAAACATAATGAAATAAATAAAAAATCATGATAGATATCAAAAGATGATTGATGTCACAATGAAATTATAATAGTTTGACTGAGTTTCAAAGTTAATTATTGTTTTTATTACACGGAAAGAAAATTATGGGAAGTATTCCTATGTATTATGGGAATAGTTCCCATAATGGTATGGGAATAGTTCCTATGCCAATATGGGAACAATTCCCATAATCTTGTGGGAACTATTGCCATATCATTATGGGAACCGTTCCCATAATGGTAAGGGAACTTTTCCCATACTATTATGGGAATGGTTCCCATATTGGTATAGGAACTATTCCTACAATATTTTGGGAACTATTTCCATAATTTTATGGGAACCATTCCTATTATATCATAAAATTTTTTTTTCGCAAAATAGTGTAGAAATTTCCCTCGTGATATGGAAAGATTCAAATGAAGCTTTTTTGAAAGTTCGAGATTTTGTCCAAATTTGAGATTTTATGGAAATTTAAATTTTTATTTCCAAAATTTGAATTTTTTTAAATGTTCTGTGCTGACCAAAAATTTCTGTTAATAATTGCTACGTTTTTTGCCAAAAACGAATTTTTTTTTAAACAGGGGTACTGCTACCTGGGTCGTCCTTAATTTTCTTTTTTAAGGGCGCCACTGGAAGGATTAAACGGTCTTTCAGAACCGGTTCTTAATACTCAGGGTCAGTGTAAAATTTAATTGTAAGAGTAGGAAAAGAAAGGATAATTTTATAAATAACTTAGATTAATTTATTATAAAAATATTCACTTTTATTTATTTTACAAACCTTGTAAATAAAACCTTATAATTTTCATAAACCTTATAAACTTTTGACCTTTATACCTTATAACCTTAGACCTTATAACTTTTAGACCTTATAACAATTACCAATTACCTTTGGCGATTAAAATTACTTAGACTACATAGCCACTACCTTGGCATCGCGCGCACACACACACTCACTCGATCAAAACTATTGCCAACTACCTTTGGACTTACAAATTAAAATATCGGTTACCTCCCGAATTAATTATTAATTACAATATTTTTTATTAAAATTGATCTACTTGATCAGCACACACATACACTCACTCGAGTCCCCGGAATTTATACACACACTCTGAATTTTAAAATGGCTGTTTCCGCCACGCACTTTAATAAATTAATTAATTAAAATTTTGGAAAATTTATTATTATTATTAATTAATTAATTTTAATTTGACTCCTTTTCAACAACTAAACATTTATTATTAAATTTAACCACGATCCGAAATCACGAGACTTAATGTTTGGAATTTTGGTCAGTAAAATTTCTTAAAATGTACCCGAAACTCGCTTCACTCAAGTTCCGCCATCTTTACTCGCGGCCACTCGACTTCTTACTTTACGGTTTTTACTTTTCTTTATTTTTATTTTATTCTCAGTGATGTAATTAATGATGATTTATTAATTATTAATTTTGTTTAATTTAATTATTCCAATTTATACTTAATTTATTACAACGCGGACTAGAACATGAAAATTTCTAGCTTGTGTCATCCACAATCGGCCTAGAAATTTCTACGACGCATATAATTCCGGCAATGGCCTGGAATTATAAGACGCCCTGGACCCGGCAATTGGGCCTGGATCCGGTTAGACAACCGTCTGGCTTAATTTTACTTTAATAAATTTTATGACTAATTATTACGGGCCTAGACGCGGATTGCCCCGACGAACGACTAAGTATTTATTAAATTAATATTCTGGCTTCGGCCTAGAATAATTAATTTAATTTATACCTGATTCTTTTTTTTTGATGCGGCTCCTCTTTGTTTTCACCATCTCCTCAGATTCCTTGTTTGTCGTCACGTTCGTCGCGTCCGGTTTCTTGTCTCATCGTCGTATCCTCCTGTTCTCGTACCCTCTCGTTGTTTTCCTTTTTGCTGGCTCCTTCACCAGTTTTTCCAAATAATTAAAATAATTTTATCAAGGATACCGGCAATTGGCCTGTTATCAATAATAATCATATATATAATCGCTTGGTTCCACAATTAGAAGCCAAGTCTACAAATTATTAATTACCTGTTTTGCTTAAGCGTCTCGATCTTCGGGCGGCTCGTCTGGTTGTGTGTCTCGGCCTAGGTTCACCCTGCACTTATAATTGTGCACCCACTGGCCCGAATTCGGCAACTTCCGGAAAACTTAAACATTCGTACTTACTACTAAGTGGGAATGACAGACAAGCCCCTACGATTTTCGCTCGGGACGACAGTCACACTCTACCCCGGATAACCCTGGGGCAGTAATAGATTATATCGACCGTGCGCATGATAGAAAATCATGGCAACTGAGCGCGGAAAATTTAAAATTCTTTTGTTTCTATGTTTAATAATATTTCTGTGTATTGTAGAAGTGATTTCCACACTTTTCTTTAAATTAATATTTTCATAATAGTATAGGAACCATTCCCAAAAAATTATAGGGATGGTTTCTATAATAGTATAAGAACTATTCCCATAATATTATGGAAATGATTCCCATAACATTATAGGAATGGTTCCTATAACGTTAGGCGAATGGTTCATATAATTTATAGGAATGGTTCGTATAATTTATAGGAATCGTTCCTATAATTTATAGAAATCGTTCCTATATATTATGGGAATGATTCCCATAATTTATAGGAATTGTTCCTATAATTTATAGAAATCGTTCCTATATATTATGGGAATGATTCCCATAATATTATAGGAACCATTCCTATAATTATAGGAACCATTCCTATAATGGTATGGGTATCATTCCTATAATTATAGGAACTATTCTTATAATTATGGGTAACATCCCTATAATTATAGGAACTGCTCCCATAATTTATGGTCATCATTCCTATACTGGTATAGGATGAAATTTCACAAAATAATGGGAACCATTCCCATAATTTTCTTTCCGTGTAGTCGAAATATCTGCCACTACAACGAATCGGTCATTTATTGAGCAGTTTACCCTAGTATATTTTACAATGAGCATCGGGAAAATTTACATATTTAACAAATGTCTCACAGTATCAAACTTTTTGGGTAATTTTTATTAACAATTTCTCTGCGTGTACTACAATAACCCATAATTTAAAAAATTTTCCTTTAATATTTTGTTATCGATTTAATTTTTCAAATCAGTTAAATATTTACCGTAACTGCTTTGAAAGTTTCCCGTAACTTTTACCAAATTCCCCATAATTTCATAGAATTCGTCAGAATTTTAAAAATTGGCTCTAATGTTTCTATCATCGATTTTATTTTCTACATTAATATAAATGTCCCATGAATTTTTTTTTCAAATTCCTATAATTTAAAAAGTTTTAGATAGCTCGAATGCAATTCACCATAACATTTCATCTTGGTCAATGAAATTATTACATTGAAAAAAAAAAAAAATTCATCATCTTTATTTTTTAAATTTGCAATAAATTTTATAAAACCCATATATTTTTATTGAATTACTTATAATAAGAAACCGTTCTATATCTCGCATAAAATTCCCCATAATAAAAAAAATGTTTCATAACTCTAAAAAAGTTCCCCTTCATATTCTATTTAATTAAGTTAAATTATCTCATTTACAAAAAAAAAGAAAAAACAATAATTGTTGAATATTTATTTGAAATATTTACTATAAAATTTTTCTTATCCTATTACAGAATTAGAATTAGCAACAGAAACAACACCAGGTCCTATTTCACGCAATACCGACGCAAAAGTACGTAAAAAAATCAACAGTAAACAAAAATCAAATCGTCGCCCCAATAACATTCACGACGACTGGGACAATAATAATTTAAGCAGTAATAATAATAATAACAACAACAACAATAATAATAATAATAATAATGATAATAATAATAACGACGAGTATGGTACAACGCAGATAATGGGAGGTAATACTCAAGTACATCGTACAGAACGACCATTAATTTCACCATCACTGTCACCTCCATGGGTGATACTTGTTAGTCATACGCAAAAATTATCCTCTTGTATATCTATTACTTTATTATTCCTTTTTTTAGTCTTCGTAGTTCATTAAATATTTTCCTAATAACAGCTTATTTTATTATTTATTATCAATAAATATAAATTGTAATAACGACGATAATAACTATTACATAGATAATCAAATACTTATTTATTTGTATTGATACTTAAATTTTAATAATCACAAATAGTTTGTTATGTAAATAAATAATATATACTATTATTATTATTATAGAAAATAATAATTAATAGTAATGGTAATTAAATAATTAATTGGACAACAATTATTGATGCGGAACTTTGTAATTGGTATAATATTCATGATAATTAAAGGGTTGCATAGTGCAATACTGAAGCATATATATATATATATATATATATATATATATATATATATATATATATATATATATAAATATGTATATGTATATGGGAATGCGGGTAATATGATATTAATATTGAATAGTCTTTATAAATTTAGCATCACAGACTCTGTATGTTAAATTGATATTATTTATAGACTTTAGTCAAACCAGAGATAAATTATTTATTTGTTTATTATATTTTGTTTGAATATTCGATGCTTACAGATTTCAAATTATGTATCGATATATAATCTAAAAATATCATTTTATTAAATGAATAAACAGAAAAATGAGAAAAAAATAAATCATTAAAATTTTTTTGAGCGAGAGAAATTCTTGGGCAAACTCAATAAATTCATATTTTGAGGCAAAAATTTTCAGGAGATCATTTATTTTAGGAGTAATATCATTTGCAGAAATAGAAGAAAGTTTGAGAAAAATAAAAAAGTCGTTTGTTTTTTATCATACGCTTATTTTTGAAAGAGAAAGAGAAAGTAAAAAAATCATAAATTTATTTACAGCCACTCTGATATACATATTAGGGTGTTTCAAAAAAACAAACAATTTTTTTTTTAAGGTCTACAAAAATTGAAAGTATAACTAAAAATAAAAATTTTGGCACCAATCCGGGCTCTTAATAATGATATTAAGGTTTGCCTCAATCCATTTTTCTATTTTCAATTTAAATAATACGGGAAAAAAAAATTTTTTTTTTTTTAGAATTTTCTAGTTCCTAAACTAATCAACGGATTTTTATGCACAATATATTTTTTTGTAGGAAATAGAACGCTCTACAAAAAAAGTATCTTATCATTTTTTGATAAATACCACTGTTCACAAGTTATTTAAGCCTTAAGTCAAATTTATAGTAAATTTTGAGATTTTTTTACTTTTCCGGCGAAACTATCAGTCTTATCAAAAAATGTCATGAAAACTTTTTGTAGATAATTTCATTCCTTACAAATTATTACGAATAAAGTTTTACGAAATTTCGCATTGTTTACAAGTTATTCTCATTTCAATGTTAAGCTCTTAAAAAAATAGATTTTTGATTGATTTTAAGAGCTTAACATTGAAATGAGAATAACTTGTGAACAATGCGAAATTTCGTAAGACTTCATTCATAATAATTTGTAAGGAATGAAATTATCTACAAAAATGTTTTTATGACATTTTTTGATAAGACTGATAGTTTCGCCGGAAAAGTAAAAAAATCTCAAAATTTACTATAAATTTGACTTAAGGCTTAAATAACTTTCGAACAGTGGGATTTATTGTTAGTAAAATGAGGAGGTAGGCGTCGATACGTGAGTAATAAAAGAGAACACGTCTACACTAGACAGTTTATTGAACAGAACTGAATTAATAATTACACTAGGAATATAATATTTGTATGTAATGTATGATGTGTACTACATTGTGTGTATAATAGGTGTAAGTGCACGGAAAGAAAAATATCGCCAAATTAAGTATACGTATCGCTATTCTGGCTATACGCTGTATAGTCATCTTACTTAACACGATACGCCGTATAGCCAATTCAGCTATACAGAGTATCCTTACAGTGGCGATCCGTATACTTATTGTAGGCATTTCATGAATCGTTGACATGACTATTGCGCAAACTCTGTATTTAGGCATCCGACAACCGAGAACGATGATACGTATAGCCAATTCAGCTATACGGATCCTTACGCTGGCGATACAGATACCTATATTAACGAAACTACATATCGTTACAAAGGCTATTCGTCGTATTGTTAAATTAAATAAACGAATACTTATCCTCACCTAAATACGTACCTTTATTTTAACGATACTGTAGATTATTAAATTAATATGAGAATATTCCTAAATTAAGTATTGGTAGGGAGCGCGACGAAAGCGACATCTGATGGTTACAAAAAATCATGCTCGAGAATTGTCAGAGATATATAAAATAAGTATAAAAAATCCAAAATCATTATTAAAACACAATATAAAAATTTATAAAGATATAAATAAAAAAGTGCAATTGTATTTTTGATAGAGAAAATTAAAATTACACATATTTCCATAAAGAAAATAAGTATACAAAATTTTAATAAATAT
This sequence comes from Microplitis demolitor, assembly GCF_026212275.2. Lineage (NCBI taxonomy): Eukaryota > Metazoa > Arthropoda > Insecta > Hymenoptera > Braconidae > Microplitis > Microplitis demolitor. The sequence continues at coordinate 9,140,959 of NC_068550.1, read as the reverse complement.
CAAATACTATTATTTCAGAATAGAATAAGGTTAACCAATAGAATCAAAACAAATAATACATGACAGCTATCCCGTGTAAAAAAATTGTTGAAAAAAGAATAAAAAAGTGTTGACTATTCTAAACATGAAAACGTGACACAACGATGAACTTTTTTCAAACGATTTTCAAACCTCTGACAATACACAGAAAATAACAATTGACTTAATACTACAAATGAACATTTTTCAGTGCAAAATACGTTCAGAAAAAATTAATTTTGAACTATTTCAAAACGTTTTTCGTTTTAGCATATTTTGATAATACAAGGATATTTATTGATTTTTCTCTTGAATTTTCAAAAGTTTAAAAAACGTTCAAAAATAGTTCGTCGTTGTGTCACGTTTTGAAGTTTACAATAGTCAACACTTTTTTAACCTGTTTTTAACAATTTTTTTGTACACGGAATAATAATTAACGTTAAAAAAATAGTAGAATATTAATTCGAGTATTTAACAAAATTGAAGTGAATAATTTTATTTTTATTCATGATAATTTGTTCGTAAATCGTAACTGAGACAGTACTAACGTGTGTTATTTTTTTTTTAATAATTTTTAGGCAATGATGAACATCATTATCCAAACCGGATTCGACTCAATAAATTACGACATATTGTTTTTTCTGCAATTTCTGTAATTTACAACACAACAACTATCATGATTTATTTTTATCTTTAACTTTCACGTGTTTGTGTTCAACAAGAGCATGATTCTACGAAATAGTGTCCACAGCGAGCGCTGCAATCGATTCAGTTGTCCCCACCATATACTAGACTCCCTGCCAATACGAATCGTTATTCTGACGATACGGCATTTGAGGATACATTAGATAGTCATTCTGGCGATATTTTTCTCTCCGTGTGTAAGTGTGTACGAATGTATGTGTAGAAGAGTAAATATATAAGTGCGGATAAGTATCAACGTTGTCCTATGTCCAACATTTATCAAAAAATGATAAGAGACTTTTTTTGTAGAGCGTTCAATTTCCTACAAAAAAATTTATTGTGCATAAAAATCCGTTGATTAGTTTGGGAACTAGAAAATTCTAAAAAAAAAAAAATATTATTATATTTAGAAAAATAAAAAAATAGAAAAATGTATTGAGGCAAACCTTAATATCATTTTCAAGAGCCCGGATTGGTGCCAAAATTTTTATTTTTAGTTATACTTTCAATTTTTGCACGACATAAAAAAATAAAATTGTTTTTTTGAAACACCCTAATATATATATATGTATATTAGGCTGAATCCAAAAAATCGACTTGATTTATTTTTAAAAAGTACTCTGAACATTTTGTTTAGAATATCGAAAAAAATGACCCGGTTAAAACGACAGCTGTTAATTTTAATATTAAGTGGTGCCTCATCGCGATTTTCTATTTCTCATTTGATTAACGTGGGAAAATTTTTAACTTCCCACTAAGAAAATTGTAAATTTCCTAAAATTCGGGAAGTTATTGTTTTCAGCTCGAATTTCAAGAATCGAGTTTTCATCGAATGTCGGCGTTTTGAAGAAGCTATTCTTACCATTTTCAGAATAATCTCCGTGCGTGCGCGTGTGTGTGGGTGGGGGGGGTGTAAACTCTTCATATCTTTTCAATAAATTGACCGATTGAGATGGTTGAGGCAGCAATCAAAAGTGTTTGTTGGCCGTCAACTTTCCTACAAATTTCAAACCGATCGATCCAATGGACTCCAAGATATACAAGAAATACAAAAGAAAAAATTTTTGTTTTAGTTTTTTGAAACTTTTTCAGAAATAGCTCGATCGATCGATTCCAAAGTCTAATCAGCTCTAGAACTCAAGAAAAGGCGTCGATTGTTGCCTCAACCATCTCAATCGGTTTATTCGTTCGAGAGATATCGATCGAGAAAGAAATGGTGAAAAACAGTTTTTTCCGATTATCTCCCAGGTCAAAAATAAAACTTGATTCAGGCTCGCTTCAGCTTATTTTCTCTTAATTGCGACTTGATTTAGACTTTTTCGCCTTATAATTTAAGTCGAAACCAAGACAATTTCGCTTGATCTTCAGTTTTTCGTCTTAAAATTTAAATCGAATAAGTCTAAACCAAGTCAATTTCGACTTAATTTAAACTTTTTCGTTTTAAATCGTGACTAAGTAAGAGAGTTAAGCCTAAACCAAGACGAAAATTCAATGTATTTCATATCTCCGCAAAAAAAGTCGAGTTTGTCTGGTGGAAAACGGCTCCAAATGTCGACTTGGTAAACCAAGTCTAAATCAAGTTTTAATTTTGACCCGAGCTTTAAAGTGACTTATCCGCTCAATTCCAAAATTTAGTCAGCTCTAAAACTTGATAAAACGCATCGATTGCCACCTCAACTGTCTCAATCGGTTAATTCGTTCGAGAGATATCGTTGAAGGAAAAATGGTCAAAAACGTTTTATTTCGAAAACAACGGCATTTAAAAGTATTTTCGAGCTCACAGAACTCGAAAACAGCGGGAAGTTTTGGGGCTGGCCCACAGGGTCAACCGATAGACAGATTTTTTTTTATTGTCTGAAATGTTATCACTCATTAGTGAATCAAATTATCGGAAAAATCAATGGATATTTTTGTTGGAAATTGAACGCTTCACAAAAAAGGTCTCCTATCATTTTTCGATAAATTTCATTTTCAAAAGTTATTCAAGGTCAAAGTTTGATTCATAGTAAATTTTACTACTATTCGACTATTTTGGCGAAGCTATCAGATTTATCGTAAAATATTATAAGACCTTCTTTGTAGAACATTTTATTTCCTGCAAATTATCTTTATCAAAGTTTCCGAAATTTTTAAAAGTCCTTTAGTTATTTGCTTTTGAAAGTAAGTATTTAAAACCAGCACAAATACGATTTCATGGAACAGACATTTAAAAGCAAATACTAAAAGAACTCACAAATTTCGGAAACTTTGATTAAGATAATTTGTAGGAAATAAAATGATCTACAAAAAAGGTTGAGTAGTAGTAAAATTTACTATGAATCAAACTTTGACATTGAATAACTTTTGAAAAATTAGATTTATCAAAAAATGATAAGAAATCTTTTTTGTAAAGCGTTCAATTTCCAACAAGAATGGCCATTAATTTTTCCATTACTTTAATTCACAAATGAGTGATAAAATTCCACACATTAAAAAAAAAAATTTTCCCATGTTAATCAAATGGGAAATAAAAAATCGCGATGAGGCACCTCTTAATATTAAAAATTAAGAGCTGCCGTTTTAACAGTCATTTTTTCGGTATCCTGAACAATATTTACAGAGTACTTTTTAAAAATAAAAATGGTCAATTTTTTTGTTACAGCCTAATACATATTTATTTACTAATAGTGTGTGCGTAATTGAAATTCCCAAAACATTTGAATTATTCGTAAATAATTGCAAATTTTTTCTTAGAATTTATTATATGTGAGTTAAGATTTAAGGTTCATAATTTGAACAGAATATTTGAATTTAAATTAAATAAATTCAGAAATTATAAGTCCTTTGAAAAGTAACGAATAATGCGAAAAATTATAATTATTCCATTCATTGTAATGCAAACACTATTCGCATATCCCTAATATATATATTGTTAAAAGGTCTTCCGAAAATAATTATTATATCATTGCCCGAGAAAAAAAAACTCATGAAATTTTCATTAAAATTTAACACCAAATTCAATATATTGAATTTTTATATTGCATAAATGGTTTATGATTATAATAATTACTATTAATACAGCAATTAAAAAAAATAGATTATAATTATTTAAAACTAAATTGAAAAACGTGTTTGGAAAATCCAAAAATGCACACCTCAAACGTTCATGCAATGTTTTGAGTAGTGAATTTATTTTTATTAATTACTGAACCACGTCTTTCTTTTCAAGCTAAAAAAAAGTTTTATCTGTTTAATTAACATAAAATATTTTTTGACAGTTCGATACTGGCAATTCTTATTTATCTACTGAGAAAAAAAGTTAAATATCTATAATAGAAAAAATAAAAAAGAAAAAGAAAACCAACCTCATTACGTTTAATTTTTAATTTACTTTAAATGTTCTGCTATAGATATCTATAGTTTTTGTCTCAGTTTAAAAATTTTTTTCCGCGAAAAAAATAGCCGCGCTTTCAGTTTGCACCATTAGGTGTCACATCGAAAGTAATCAATTCTCAACAGTACAAAAAAAAGTAGAAAAAAACGCTTACGAAGCGTGGAATCGAGATGTACTAAAAACTCTGTATATCTATTTGTGGAGAAAAAAAAGCGAATTCGTTATTAGTTGAAACCATCAATTTGGGTTATTATTTAATTATTAATGAACGTGATGATTGACAATAATGATATTCGAAAGGGTATCTAAGAATGAATATCTAAAGCTAATAAAAAAAAAATTAAAGTGATTCATCATTTTTTTAAAGAGATATGTGCTCACATACGCACAGACCAATTGACGTTCAAATAAATTTTTTTCATTTAACTTTTTTTTTTTTAACAGTCTAAATAACAAAACTTATAACTATGTCAGAATTATTCATTGGAATTTCTTTTTGCTATAAGTGTTTTTTTTATTAAGTGCTGAGCGATCCAAAAGTGATCCAAAAATAATAAAAAAAATCGGTCTATCAGTTGACCATACGGACCAGCCCCAAAACCCCGCTGTTTCAGAGCTCTTTGAGCTAGAAAATACCCTTTTATACCCTTGTTTTCGAAAAAAAACGTTTTTTACCATTTTTTTTTCCAGCGATAAATCTCGAAAGACTTGACCGATTGATACGGTTGAGGTGGCAATCAATGCGTTTTGTTGAGTTCTAGAGCTGATTAGATTTTGGAATTGATTTATCTAATCGTTTTTGAGGAATTTCAAAAAAACTAAAAAAAATTTTTTTTTTTCAATTCTTTCGACAACGGTTTCTTGAACGCATGAACCGATTTCGACGGTTGAGGTGGCATTCGACACGGCTTATAAAGTTTCAGAGTTGATTAGATTTGAGAATCAATTTATCGAGCACATAAACAGTTATCCAAAAAAAAAATCATTTCAAAAAAAATTTTATTTTTGGAATATCTCCGAACACACATTACCGATCAAGCTTAATTTCTCACAGCTTCTAGGAATTAACAAGTCGCGTTGAAAGCTACCTTGGAGATAAAAATCGGTTAATTCGTTCAAAAGTTATAGAATATTTACATACATACGTACGTACGTACATACACACATACACTCGGACATTATCTTGAAATTAGTCATAATAACTCCCTAGAACGTCGATACGTCAAGGTCTGTTGGAAATTCGGTTTTCGAAAATCTGACCGAAAACAATAACTTCCCGAATTTTTGAAAATTTTCAATTTTCTTAGCGGGAAGTTAAATAATATATTACACATCTAGGGAAGTAAAGTAAGAAATGTCTCAGATCACATATAATTGTTGGCCGAGGCAAAGCCGAGGTCAACAAACATATGATCTGAGGCTTTCTTATTTACTTCCCGTGGTGTGTATACTATTTTTCGGGTCGACGGAGGCGGAAAACGGCAACTTCGTTTTGCATAGCGGGACGAAAGTTGACGCTTTCCGCCCGGAGGCGAGAAAAATAAAAAAGTTTATTCTACTGCCGATTAACCCTGCCTAAGTAATGATACTTTCCCATTTTAGTACAATTAGAAAAATTTTATTACTCGCTTAAAAATAAGTGTACAGCAATGACTAATATATTATGCGCACGGGGCGGGAGGGGGGGAGGTGTCTTTATTCCCAATTAAAATACATTTAAAAAAATTTGTTTTTCCTATTTTGTAAATAACTATGTCAAAAAAAATTTTTTTTTATTTTTGGATTCAGCAATCTTATAAGAAATTAAATTCTCCACAAAAACGCTCTTTTGTGTCATACGCTTAAATTTGATAGAAAAGAAGTTATGGAGGTTGAAACTTTGGGAAAAAAAGTCGAATTTTTAGAATGTAAAAAGGAAAATTTTTTTTCGTTTTTTCTTTAATTCTACAAAATTCTATTGTAATTGAAATCGAAAATTAAGATTTCTTGTATTTATGTTCTTTAGGTTCATAATTCTTTAAAATAATATTAGACTACAAAATTTTTTCTAAATAATTAAATTTTTCTCAACTTTAGAGCTCAACTCTGTAACTCTCTTTCTAATATGAGCTCTATTAAAACGACTCTAAGGACCATTGTTATAGATAATTCAATTCTCTATGAGAACTTTAATTTCAAAATAATGAAAAAGAAAAATCCGACTAGTTAACGAATAAAAAACATAAATTGCTTCATCCTAAAAATTTCAAATCCCATAACTTTTTTTTTTATCAACTTTAAGCGTATGACAAAATAGACCTTTTTGTAGAAAATTTAATTTTCTACAAGATCGTTGAATTCAAAAATCTGAAAAAAATTTTTTACAAAATAGAAAAAAACGAATTTTTTTAATGTATTCTAAATGTGAAAGGAGACCCCCCCCCCCGTGAACCAGCTCAATTTTTGAGATACAGAGCTGAAATTTTGAGAGAATTTGTTTTTGTTTATTAAAGTAACTTTTGAAATTTATTTAGTTGAAAAAAAAAAATCAAAATTTTTCTGACACAGTCTAATATATATATAAAATTAGTGGAGATGATTGCGATGTTAACCTAAACTCAGTTTTAAAATTAGGTGACAATAAAGCTTCACGTTCGAGGTGTGCAAAGAAAAATGATAAATAATATTTGGACGTTTAAATTACTTAAAATGCTGTAAATAATCACAATGCATTATAAAATAATAACTATGTTATATAGTTACATAAAATATACAATTAACGTAATGATAGGTAAAATAATTAATAGAAATGATACTTAGAGGAAATTTCAATTTGCTTTAATTAATAGTATATTGTACAACTAGTGCGGTAAGTTGTCGATTGCCCACGAGAGCAAAGTTGAGCGCACAAACGAAGTGAGGTATGTATTGAACATACTTTTTTTTATTATTAATGCGATGTGAGTACTATTTTAGTGCTCGCTGTTTTATTCTCCAAGTAGCTTTTTGCTGATTCAACTGTTGCCGAGAGATTTTTGTGGGTTATACGATTATCTGCATGCGACAAGTAAATTTGCGTGCGATAAGTTTACTTGTCGCGCTCAAATTTACTTGTCGTACGTAGATAATCGTATAACGCACACAAATGTCGTGGAAACAGTTGAATGGGCAAACAGCTATTTGGCGAACAAAAGAGCGTACGCCAAGATAGCACTTATATCGCATGAATAATAAAAAATAAATTAATTAATGTTTCCAATTGTATGTACTGATAATTCGATGAGTAAATTAATTTCTTGTAGAAGATTCGAAGGGAGTAAAGACAATAATTATATATACATATAAATATATATATATATATATATATATATATATATATATATATATATATATATATCTATATAATTGAATGATATATTAATATATTATATAATGAAATAAGATAAAATTTTATCAATCTGTAAGTCTTAAGATGTAAGAAAAAAAAATAAAATGAAATTATTAGTTAATTTATCATCAATTAAATTGATCAATAATTATTTAGTTAAAAAAAAATGATTATCTATATGAATATGTATATCTTTATATTTATGCTTAAAAAAAATTAATGAAATGAAGAACAAAAATTTTTTTTGTCTATAAATAAATATACGACAACAAGACATATTGAATAGGACCACTATTATTATGTAAATAAATTAATAATAATCATGTAAATAAGTTTATAAACTTGATGAAAAAAATTTATCAAATATAGTTTTATATGTTTCGATTAATTTTATTGATTAAATCTAAGAATATATGCAACGAATCGCTTACAAAAAAAAGAATATTAATAATAATACATATCTTTACTTTTAAATTATTATTATAATTTTGTTTTATCTTAAATATATTTATTCGTTTTCCTTTTTTTGTTTCATGATAAAATGGACGGAATTCAAAATTTATGATATTTCAATGATACTTTGAAGTAAAGAAATTTAACAAGTCTTGAAAACCTGTAATTGTTTATATTTATGCAAAGGTTTTATGCTCTAAATATATAAATAAAAGAAATTGGCATATTACTCTCCGATTAAACAAAACAATTAACTTAATGATGAATATATATTATCTATATATTACTAACATTGAATCGTTTTGAATTTTTTTGAATCATTTATTTAATCAAGGATTTATATGTATATATATATACTTTTGTGTATAATGTAATATCTATTTAAAATCTAACGCAAGTCTTTTGACGTCAGTTGGAATGTGGTCACTTCTTTACACAGCACTTGTACAAGATTTAAATTACAAATTTTATTCAAAACTTACTAATCATGTTTTATTCACTAAAAGCACAATATATATATATACATATGTATATATATATATATATATATATATATATATATATATATATATATATATATATTAGGGTGTAAAAAAAAACAACAAAAATTTTTTTTTATGGCATCGAAAAATTAAAAGTATAACTAAAAAAAAAATTTTTGTCTTATTAACCGCGGGTTGAATTTTCGAGTAACATGCAGAGGGGGCAGACTATACGATTTCTGGCAATCTATAGTTTAGTTAACTTTCCTCGAACTAGTATTGAAAAGTAACTTCTCTCTCTCTATCTGTCTCTACATTCCTACACGACTACTGCAATACGCTATAGATGAGTCGAATTATTTTTTAATTCGACAAACGTCCGCTAGGTAGAACTTTCAAATTAACTAAACAGTAATTAAACATTTTTGACTGTTTCTCTCTCAAATTCAACTTCCGCCGTCGATATGACAAAAAATTTTATTTGATACTTTATGCTCAAAGGTAGGAACCCTAACAAACTTGAAGTGCAGACACGCGTTTGAGGCTATGGATACATTCTCATCAAGACCTCGTACTATATTCGGTCTCGCTAAGAATGCGCCCATAGCCTCAAACTCGTGACGTCACTTCAAGCCGTCAGAATCCCTACCGTTCCGCATACGTATCGAAAATAACTATTTTGTACCAATTCGGGCTCTTAATGGTGATATTAAGGTTTGCCTCCATTTTTCTATTTTCTATTTAAATAACACGGGAAAAAAATTTTTTTTTTTTTTTATAATTTTCTAGCTCACAAACCAATCAACGGATTTTTATGCCCACCAAATGTTTTTGTAGTAAATTGAACGCTCTACATAAAAAGTCTCTTATCATTTTAACAGTAAGATTTTATGATAAATCCCACTGTTCAAAAGTTATTTGAGCTTCAAGTCAAATTTATAATAAATTTTGAGATTGTTTTACTTTTCCGGCGAAAATATCAGTCTTATTAAAAAATGTCATAAAAACATTTTTGTAGATAATTTTATTCCTTACAAGTTATTACCAATATAGTTTTTCGAAATTCCGCATTGTTCACAAGTTATTTGCATTTCAATGTCAAGTTCTTAAAATCAATTAGAAATCTATTTTTTTTTTATTTATTTATTTCAATGGAAAATAGAAAAATGGAGGCAAATCTCAATATCACTATTACGAGCCCGAATTGGTACCAAAATTTTTTTTTTAAGTTATACTTTTAATTTTTGGATACCATAAAAAAAAAATTGTTGTTTTTTTTTAAAGACCCTAATATATATATACATTATTAAAACGATTTCTTACGTAACCCTAGTAGCAATCTTGATTAAGTCTCGTGCAAATCTTGAGCAAGTCAAGCAAAACTATGTCTCTATGGGGCGTTCCACGCCAAATCAGACGGTTTGAAAAATTTTGATTTTTGATTTCCACAATTTATTGATATTTCTTAGGACCCCTGAAAAGAGGCTTTCTAGAAAATTTTGAGATTTTTCGATTACTTGTTAAAAAAATATCAAGTTTTCAAAAAAATCACTCTTTTTGGGGTTTTTGTTTATAACGTTCTTAATAATGGTCCAAATCAAAGCTTTTTTTTAATTCTTGATTTTAAATGGCTCTTACTGACAAAAATACAAAATAAATATTCATAGTGAATTTGACTATGATTTTGGAGTTTGAAATTTTAAATCGTGTTTTTGAAAGTAAATGTAACTTTCGATTCTTTTGAAAATTTTTTTTGTTCACACTACTACCTTTTTAACTTTGAAGGTATTGAATTTAAGCAACGAGCAATCCCAAAAAAAACTCGATATTTTAAGCAATTCTGCAGCAACTATCACCTAAAATGGTTATAGTAAATATCTTGATTAAGAGTTGCTTCAGATTATTTTTGCAGATTTCAGTAAGTCTGTAGAAAGAATCTTAAGTAAGAATGATGAGTTCCGTAGAAAGTATATGCTTATAAAATCCATCTTGTTCAAGTTATGTTTGATTGTCCGTAAAAGACTTGCAAGCAAACTTTCATCAAGTGACTTGCTTAAAATAATGCTACTAAGGGTATGTTATATGCGAGTTACGAAAATCTTGTATTAACATTGCTGACAGTTTATAAATCATATGAAGCAGCAGATGCGTACACAGTTAGAAATTTTGTGTATTTGTGTTAACAAATTATTTGGTTAAATTTTTTGTGTTGATTTTTAACACAAAAAATCTGTTAATTCAACACAAACCGTTTGTATTATTTTACTTTAACAGATTTTTTGTGTTAAATGATTAGAACATCTAGAATGTAATACATTTCTAGTGTTATTCGAAAATTGACACAAAATTTGTGTTGCTTGACTAAACGTTACCGCGCAAGTCTTCATTACTACAACCAAGCAAAGCATTGTAGCAGCATTGTCTGCAGGGAAATTTGGATTATAATTTATTTACAATTAAATTTAGATAACTTTCATATCTTGCTGAACCGGTTCAATTGTTTGCTAAATTGACATAAGTTCTAATAAGGGTAGATCAGTATAATTGAGTTGGTTAGGTTATGTGTTTATGTTTATTAGTTGATTTTAAAACGAAAAATGTATTGAATTTACACAAATGTTCTGTTAAATTTACACAAATTTTCTGTCAAAAAAACAAATTTTATGTGTTCAATTTTATTTAACATAAAATTTGTGTTAAAACTGGAAATCGGCAACTTTAAACTACACGGAAAATTTTCTATACTTAATGTTTTATTGAATGTAAGATTTTATGGATTCCATAAAATTTCAAATCAATAATTTCAACGAATAAATATAAAATGCACATTGATTAAATAATTTCAAATTATATAAATGTCAAAAAATACTTTTAATTGTTTTCATTAAAATTTATGGATATAAAAAATCGATTGATTTATTAATCAGTCAAATGATAATATTAATATACAAATTAGAATTTTATAATCTATTACCACTGATTTCATACATAGTGTATACATCAAATATATGATAATTATTTGGAAATGGATTTCACTGTATTTTTAATCATAAAAAATCGAAGAATAAAATTTTTTTATGCTTGTTTTTCAAATTGTTATACTCTACGGCCTATTGATGAAAAATTTATAACGGCTATAAAAAATGAAATTGTTGATAATTTTTTTGCATTTGAAAAGTTGAAGACGAATTTTTTTTCATATTTTTCTAATAAAATGTTATTGGCATTATTTCCAAATAATTACTACATATATAAATATATATATATTGAAGTTAACAATTATCTTTTTTATATATAATATAAAAAATTATTAATCTAATAAATAATTAAATTATAAATAAATAATATTACTGGGAGAGAAAAAAATATAAACTACTGCCTTCGTCGAATATTTCTTAATAACGAAAAGACAAAACGAATAAAAAAAAATTATGAAACATATGAACTATAAAAACAAAAATTATAAATCAATAAATGCAGGTAATAATTAAAATTAATCAAATGTAAATGATTGAAAAAAAAATAATAATTATTGTACAACTCATAGTAATTATTAATCATGACAATAAAATGTTATTATAAATGTTAATAAAAATAATATTGTTTGAAATATTTGTTTCGTTTATTTTCCAGATAAAACACAACCGATTAAATAATTTTGAGCATTGTAATGATATTAATATTTATTAAAATAGGGACATTTTTTTAATCGAATCATAAAATATATTTGACCGAAATTTCAATAGAAACTAATATATAAAATATTTTGTTACTAAAAAAAAATTTCATAAAATCGTGCTTGTTACGAGATGATGGCGTCTTTTTTTTTTTTTTTTTTTTTTTAAAGTACTTATGTATTATAAGGCCTCGGGTAATCCCATATCCAGCCAACTTTAGTCCAATTCACTTTTTTTTTTTTACACCAAATCTAATTCACTTAAAACCGATCAAATTCAAATGTCGGCATCGGGACGAATCTCAGGTCCGAAAGAACTCACCCTTTATGTGTGAAAAATTCTTTCATCCACTAAATTTGAACCCATGCCTGACCAGTGATCAAGTTCGAGAGGCCTAAGTCTTACGCCTTAGACCGCTCGGCCATGATCACCGGTTGGTATCCCCTGTAATGAAGCAGTGCATGGCCCACAGCAACTACTCGCCTCCTGAGCTATTCACCAACTTGGATAGGAAAGGTTATATACAGGATGAGAATAACATCCCAACAATCTACCATATCCAGAGATATTGCGCCAAGAAAGCAATCTGGACTGATATCGAGAATATACCCAACATCAAATGGGTATATTCTATGAATCTCTCAAAAAGTGATCGCCCAAATCTGGACAGACTGTCAGAAAAATACTAGTGGCTACAAGGGGATGCCAAGCATCTCGATGAACTTCGTCGCAGAGCTAGAACCAAAAACCAAAGAACGAACCAACGCCAAATTCAACGATAGATCCGGAGAGCCTAGGATTTTTAATCCATATCGATAGCAATATTGCTTACCCTCGCTATGAATATGTAAATTTGTGTGTATAAATATTCTTAATTACCTTACTATCCCACTCCTTTTTCCTTCCTTACTCCCCTTCCCCTTGCCGTAAAGGCAAGTTACCAGATTGATGGTTTTTTTTTCTCTTATAATTTTTTTTTTTTTTTTTTACCATCATTTATTTAAACTGTATAAGTCATTAACTATTATTAACAAACCTAAAAAATTCATTTTTTAATTATACGGACTCCTGGAGAGACGCATCGGTAAGATGACCATTAGTCGCTTGCACAAATTAGAGATTACGTTTTTTTATAAGGTGTTTTTATTACTTATTAATTAAAAAAAAATATTATTTGACGAAAAAATACAAAATTTTACAACGAATATACATAATGTTTTTGGATAATACTCTGATTAAACAACTGAATTCGACCGAATTAAAAATTTTTAATGTTATATTCTGTTAAATTCGGTAAGACAGAATTTGAAAGAATTAAAATTTTAATTCTGCTCAATTCTGTCGAATTGCCAAGTAGAGAAATTTCTTGGATTTGAAAATCTTGAATTGAGGAACGAATTCTTGCGCCAATGAATATTTATTCTTCGTATAAAAATTAAATTACTCGCTTGAAAAGTTTTATTTCATGATCTAAATAAACAGTTCTCTTTATTCTAGGCTATTACTTACTCAATTCAAATATGTTCATATTTCAACCTAAAATTTTATTTTCATACACCAAGAATGATAAATTCTTACGGCAAGAATTTGCTTTCTTGCACCAAGAAAGTTTCTTGGCTGAAAGCTCTACCACAAAAGGCCGAACTTCTAACGTGCAGTATAAATGCGGTAGTCATAAGTAAGCTAAATGTGAAGAAAAGGGGAAAATCTCATTTGGGCTACTTATATTTAAAAATGTTCCTATCCTATTTCCTATTTCAATCGTTCAGTGCGGCTACAGGCACAAAGCGTAAGATCGCCTCTGGAAGGGCCCTAGATTCGAATCCTATCTCTTAGTTAGTCAGTTATTGAATAAGGTATTGGGATAACCCATCCAGCCGTGAAACGTATCTCTGACTAATTGATTTTTTTTTTTTCAATATATCTGAGGCCTAAAATTTCTTGTCTCAAGAAAGGTTTTCTTATTCCAATAAAACTAACAATCTTCAGTCAATTAAGGTATTTTTTGAGTTAAGACTGAGGTATTCTTCAGCTGAAATTAAAATTTCTTGTCCTAAGAAACTTTTCTTGATTCAAGAATTTCAAGTTTCAATTCAAAAATTTTGTTGTTTTAAATTAAGAATTTTCTTTTTAGACTCAATGAAATTACAATCTCCAACCAAAGAAACTTTTCTTCTTAAGAAATATATAACTTATTCAAAGAAAGTGACTTTTTTGGCATAAAGAATCAGCTCCTTATTATAAGCACAATAATTTCTTCTGCCAAGGATTTCATTTCTTCAAGTAAAACTTTTTTTTTTTTCACTTCAATTCAGTAACATTCAAAATCTGAATCAGAAATTTGCGGATTATTTCCAAAATAAACACCAGTAAATTAATTTAAAAAATGCTAACAAGGTTTAATTTAAAACGATTTCAGAAAAACAAAAATTATTTCGTAATGAAACAGAATAAAACCGATTTAAAAATTTTAAATTCATTTCAGTTCGGTTTAATTCGAAGTCAGAACCGGAAATTCGAAGATTATTTTCGAACTAAACAGAATTAAACCGAATAGAACTATTTAAATTCGTTTCAATTTGGATAAATTCTGGTTTTCCTGCGGAATTAAACAGCACTGAAGAAAATAATCGCTAGCAGTTAGCGATTTTTTCGCTAGCTGCTACAGATTTTTCCCTTGCAGGGGATGGGGGGGGGCTAAAGTTTTGGATGCCTCGAAATATTTGGGGGCAAAATGGGTCCCCCAAAATTTTTAACATGAACTCTTTGGGGTGGGGGGGAGGCAAAATGGGAAATTGAGGCAAAATGGGCCACTGAGGCAAAATGGTCCCTCAGAAATTTTTAACATATGAAGTGTTTGGGGTGGGGTTGGAGGTTGGGGGAAAATGGGCCACTGAGGCAAGATGGTCCGCCAAAAATTTTTAACATATAAAGTTTTTTAAGAAGAGGTGGGGGATAAATAGGCTGCCTAGACTTTGAAAACCTACGAATATTTTTTAGCCAAACAGGTTCCTAAAATTTTTTTAACAGAAATGATTAAAGAATTATGATAAGGAGCAAACTAGGTCATGAGTTCAACAGCATTACTAACTATAATTTTTTTCAAAAACAATTTATTCTATGTAAACAAAAATAATTGACATATAAGTAATCAAGTAATGAAATTATTAGTTGTTACAACGAGTGATTGAAAACTTTGAATTAAGTTATTTTAAGGTACGAATATTCACTATCAACTCTTTTTCATACTAAATACATAGCAAAAACATTCGAAACATAAAACAAGCGAGAAACATACATTGAGTTTTATTGGGGACCGTTTTATCCAACTTTTTAGGATTTTTTAATTTTAATAGACACAGCAAATTAACACCAAAAATTCAGCAGATGGAAAAAAAAGTGAAACAATGGGCCATTTTTTCTCAGTGGCCCATTTTGCCACATGTCCCATTTTGCCCCCCCCCCCCCCACCCCAAACACTTCATGTTAAAAATTTTGGGGGTCCCATTTTGCCCACACATATTTCGAAGCATCCAAAATTTTAGGGAGCCCATTTTGCCCCCCCCCCCTCCCCTACAAGGAAAAAATCTGTAGCAGTTAGCGAAAAAATTGCTCCCAGCAAGCGATTTTTAATCACTAGCTGCTAAAAAAAATAATCGCTAGCAACTAGCGATTATTTTTTTCAGTGGGAGTTCATTTTTAAGTTAGCTACCGATGTAACAGAATTTATCTGAATTATATAGAATTCAAAATTCAATTCTGTTTAATTTGATAAAATTCAGTTGTTTAATCAGAGTAACTTATTTCTATGTTTTATTTTTTTATTCAATTTCATATTGTTTTATTTATTTATGAATTATATTTAAATAAAAATTAAATAACAGCATTTTTTTAAACATCAATCAATATAAACCAGTAGGTTTTTTCAGTTGATTTTTAAGTCAAGTGTGTATGAGTAAATGTATACAAGGAAAGAAATAGATAATACTGGTTACTGTTCTGCGCAGTAATCGACGAAAAATAGGGAGCCAGAGACATCCCCAAGTGAAATATATGTTAAAGTTAATTTCTATAAAACTTAACTTAATTAAAAAATAACAAAAAATTTTGAAAGCATACAAGTGTTACGTCCTAGCCTGCTCCTCAGATGTCCCTGACTATTCTTAAATACTAATCATTAAGAGATCGCAGATGATGTAGAAGTTCACTCTACCGAGAAAAATATCCGGAAGGCTCTCGCCTCAGTTGAAACCTCAATTAAGCCAGCTGTTCAGTTTCTAAAGGACAGTAGCCTGGATCTTGCACCCGAAAAACGTAAATTGGTAATATTTAATAAAAACAGTAGGAAGATCAATCAAACGTTCCGGATAGTAGTCGAAGGCATCCCTGTGGAGGCGGTGAATGAAGTTAAATATTTGAGTCTGATATTCAATTCGAGATTATATTGGAGTAGTCAGGTTCAGCAGATCAAGAATAAGTGCTCTAATGCGCTGCAAATCCTGAGCCACCTCAGGACTACTTGATGAGGCACCGACCCTAGAGTTCTACTGAGATTATATAAAGCTTTGATTCGCTCCAGAATTGAATATGGGGCCCAGGTATTCTCCCCATTGGGAAAATGTCACCAGACAGAATTAGAAAGAATTCAAGTCGAAGCGTGGAGGATCGCATTAGGGTTTCAAAAATCAACACCGACGAATGTCGATGATTTAATTATCTGGGTAGAAATTATATTATTAGGGCCTTATCTCGTAATCGTCATCCGGTCATTTTGCTCCTGAGGGAGTATAATGAGTCGATAGAGAACCTAAATCATATTTGTAGGGACGGTATTCCGTGCTTAGTTCAAGAGTTCATTAACCTCAAACCTCTCGAACATTTCCTAGTAAAAACTCAGGCACGATCCTGTTATAGTGTGCCATACGAAATTTTACTTAGCAGGCCGGAATTCTTTTTTAACTAAGAGGTCGTGATCGGACAAGGCAGTGATATAAATGACGAATTCCTTAAGGCTTTTGGTGCGCTGTTGAATAGTAGTTATTGTTTTTTTACGGACGGGTCAAAGATAGATAATGAAAGCTTTGTTGGTTTTGCGTCTATCTGCGTTAACGATGAGTTGATCCACCAGTACAGAACGACAACCATAGCTTCAATCTTCACAGCGGAAGCTATATGGCCATCGAAGAAATCCTTGGCAGGATTAGTAGCATTGATGCACGTGATTTCAATATACTTTCCGACTCCAGAGCAGTCTTTCAGGCTCCAAGCCGTAACTATAGTATTCCAATTATCCTAAGAATAAAAGAGAAGATATTTAATTTGAAAAAGGCCGAAAAGACAGTTCGTTTTTTCTGGGTCCCCGCGCATAAAGGGATTTTATACAATAAAACCGTAGATAGGACTGCAAACGAAGCTGCTAGGGTTGGTAGAGACTCTCATTTATGCTTACCCACATCCGATTTAAGAGCTAGAAATAACAAATTACGGAGGGACGAACTTCTTGATTGGTGTCGTGAGTCTGGCCGTACAAAAGAAACTTATTATATGAAGGATTATCTAAAGATAAAATCACATACGTGGTTCGGTGATCTAAAGCTAAGGAGAAAATCTATTGTCTCCATATGTATACATATTGTATAAGCCTATATATGTATAAGCCTATAGGCTTCGATCTGGTCATACAAGTTTAAATTGTAGCCTATCACGTATAGGAATTGTAAGTACCCCCATGTGCGAATGTTTGTAGTCAGAGGACACTGCAAATCATATTTTTTGACAGTGTAAGAGATTTAAAGAACCTCGAAAAATGCTAATTCGAGATTTAAAAACTTTTAAAATGTTCCCGCCTTTTTGCATACAATTTATACTCCATTTGTTGGACGTATCCGAGTAAAAAAAATGCTACATCATTCTATATAATTACATATAATTATATACAATTATATATATAATGCCACCAAAAAAATCACAAATGATTTTATATAATCTCACATAATTGTATATGGTTATTATATTTATATACAATTATATAAAATCATACAAACTTATATATAACGCCGACAAAAAATCACCGATGATCATATATAGTTCTACATAATTATATATAATTTTATATAATTGCATATAATTATATATAATGCCAAGAAAAAATCACATATGGTTATCTCTATAATCTGACATAATTATATATGGGTATATATAATTGACAATCTCCAGATTTTATAACAGGTACATATGTTTTACTACAACTTGAATTTTTAAATAACTCGTCATTTTACTGTGTTCTGCTTTTTATACAATTGTTCAATAAAAAAATACAATGCATTTTCCCAACAAAAAACCTTTAAAAAAATATCTCTCACACTAAGAAATAAAAACACTTTAAGCAATTAAAAAATTTTTTAATTTAAGCATAAAAATATGTCGATTTGAAAAAAAAAAAAAAAATTGACTCAAGTTAAAAATATCAAGATAATTATTTACTTGGTGCAAGATAATTTCGATTTTCCGGATTTTTCTGGATTCGAGTTAAATCTTTTTTCTCTATATAGTTATAATTTCCAAACAAGTCAGATAATTGTAAAATGTATTTGTAATCAATACTAAAAGTTGGAATTATTTGATGATATAAAAATTAGGGTGTGCCGAAAAACTACATTTTTTTTTTTTTTGGGCACCACCAGAAATTGATGAAATATATCAAAATAAAAATTCTGTCAGAAGATCGGCTCTTAAATTCAAGTTTTAGAGGCAGCCCATCGCATTTTTCGATTTCCAATTTAAATAACTTCGGAAAAATTTCTTTTACAGTTTGGAATTATATCACTCACCAGGGAATTGGTGTATCAGAAAAATCAATGACAATTTGTGTTGAAAATTGAACGCTCTACAAAAAAGATCTCATAATTTTTCGATAAATTTTATTTTTCGAAAGTTATTCCAGTTATTCCAAGTTAGATTTAGAGTAAATTTTAGTATTATTTAACTTTTCCAGCGAAACTATCAGACTTATCTTAAAATGTGATAGGGTCTTTGATGTAAATCATTTCACTTCCTATGACTTATTTTTCACAAAGTAATACAGTTCACTTGAACCAAGAAAATTAATCTTGATACAAGAAATTTTTTTTAACGATTCATAAAATTAAAATTTTCTTGCACCTAGTAAATAAGTATCTTGATTTAAAATCTTTTTTTTCCTCAAATCAACATATTTTTGGGCTTAAACAAAGAAAATTTTTATTTGTTTTAAGAGTTTTTTTTTCCTAAATATGAGATATTTTTTTTGAGAAAGAAGTGTTAGTTTTTTGGAGCAATATTATTACACTTTTTCGTTTGAAGACAAAAAAGTTTCTCGGAATAAGTACTATTTTTTAAAAGCAAAAATTTTTGTATGCTCCAACCTCGAAAAAAAATGCTTAAACTAAGAGAAAAATAACTTGGGAGTAAAGATATATGTATATGGGGCATTCCATGCCAAATCATCCTACTAATGGATTTTGCATCTCCGATTTGGCTGAAATTGGGTCACTTTTTTGTACTCCTAGGAAAAGGTTTTGATGAATTTTTTCAAATTTTTTCATCAAGCCCGTCGGGAGATATGAATTTTTTAAGATTACAGGGAATTTTTTTTAAACGGCCATAACTTAGTGGAAAATTGTCCGATTTGGGCCTTTTTTTTCTTAAAATTCGTGTTTTTTGTTGAATTTTCTAGAAAATTCATGCAAAAAAGTATTCATTATGAATTTGATTGTTTTTTCATTTTTTTAAACTTAAACAGCAATTTTAAGATTGTTTGTATCCGTCGATTTTGTTTTTTAAATTTCAAAAATATTACTCCCCAAAACACGAATTTTGAGCCCTGTCTCATAATGGGATAATGATGGGTTATAATTTTGTTTGTAACTTCCCGCTAATAAAATTGAAAATTTTCAAAAATTTGGGAAGTCATTGGTTTAGGTCCGATTTCCGAAAACCGAATTTCTATCAGATCTTGACGTTTTGAGGTTCTAGGAAGCTATTCTGATTAATTTCACTATTATGTCCGAGTGTATGTAGATGTGTATGTACGTCCGATTGTAAATATCTGTAACTTTTGAATGGATGAACCGATTCTGATCGTTAAGGTGTCATTCGACGCAGCTTATAAAGTTCTAGAGCTGATTAGATTTTGGAATCAATGCATCGAGCAAATTGAAAGTTGTCAAAAAAAAAACATTTTTGGAAAAATTTTATTTTCGAAATATCTCCGATCGCACCATATTGACTAAGCTCAGATTTTCACAGCTTACAGATATTAACAAGACGCGTCGAATGCCTCTTAACGATCAAAATCTATTCATCCGTTCAAAAGTTACAGATATTTACATACGGACATACATACACATCTACATACCCTCGGACATAATCGTGAAATAAGTCAGAATAGCTTCCTAGAACCTCAAAATGTCAAGATCTGATAGAAATTCGGTTTTCGGAAATCGGACCGAAACCAATGACTTCCCAAATTTTTGAAAATTTTCAATTTTATTAGCGGGAAGTTAAAAACAAAATTATAACCCATCATTATCCCATTACGAGACAAGGGTCAAAATTCGTGTTTTGGGGAGTAATATTTTTGAAATTTTTTTTTAAAAAATCGAAGGATACAAACAATCTTAAAATCGCTGTTTAAGTTTAAAAAAATGAAAAAAACAATCAAACTCACAATGAATACTTTTTATGTAGCTGAAGTTTCGAACATTCAATGAACGAAAATAGATTTTGAAGATATTACTATTTTAAAACTCAGATTTTAGTAAAAGATGAATGAAAACTACAGTAATTGATGTATTAGACCCATCGAAGGCATCGACCTCACTCTCATTTGTCGGAACCATCTCCACGGCCAAGCTCTAGATATTTTTGAATGTGCCGGTAGGAAGACCCCTCCAAAACGGATGAGTGGGTATACCAGGCAAGTGTTATGAATTTGTGAAAAATATACACCCCAATCCCATTTGTCGGAACCATAAGTAGAGGTCTTCCTGCCGGCACATTCAAAAATGTCTACATTTTGGCCGTGGAGATGGTTCCGACAAATTGGAGTGGGGTGTATATTTTTTACGAGTTCATAAGACTTGCCTGGTATACCCACTAAACCGTTCCGGAGGGGTCTTCCTACCGGCACATTCAAATATATCTACAACTTGGCCGTGGAGATGGTTCCGACAAATGGGAGTGGGGTCGATGCCTTCGATGGGTCTAATACATCAATTACTGTAGTTTTAATTCACATTTTACTAAAATCTTAGTTCCAAAATAGTAATATCTTCAAAATCTATTTTCGTTCAATGAACGTTTGAAACTTCAGTTACATTACTTTTTTGCATGAATTTTCTAGAAAAGTCAACAAAAAACACGAATTTCTAAAAAAAAAAAAAAGATCCAAATCGGACAATTTGTCCACTAAGTTATGGCCATTTAAAAAAAAATCCCTGAAATCATAAAAAATTTATATCTCCCGATTGGCTTGGTGAAAAAATTTGAAAAAATTCATAAAAACCTTTTTCTAGGGATACAAAAAAGTGACCCAATTTCAGCCAAATCGGAGATGCGAAATTCATTTGTAGGACGATTTGGCATGGAATGCTCCATATGTAGGAGAGGGAAATCACTGGTGTTATAAACAGCAGCAGCGGAAGTAGTTCGGTGCTCGTCACGAGATCGCACGCACCGGTTGTAGTGTCCCTGGTAAGAAACTTATTTCAGAACTGTTATGTTCCGAACTTGGAAGCAATTTTGGCACGAGTACTCCTCGGTTACTTGACAGATTGACAAGTACCTTTTTTTATGGTAACATTGTATATCTTATTTTACATCGAGGCATGAGTATTATTAATGTTTCCATGAATAATTTTTCTTAGAAATTAAACTTGGACTTACAAAAAAAAATTATTTAACTCAAAAGTATAGTCTCTACTATATGAACAAAAATTTATAATTTATTGTAAAAATACATTGTACAGGAATTTAATTATATATAGTTATATATAATATAATTATATAGGGCCATTTTCCATATTTAATTATACATAATTATATTTAATTATATATAATTCTTTTTACCCAGGTAGTGTACTTGTTTTTTACTTCTCAATTTTGTAATGACAGATGTAACGGCTGAAAGAAATAGTGGTGATTGCCGAAAAGTTTCGGAACTGCCCGAACTGAGCCAAACTGTACTAATTTTTACGCCTTACTTTCCTCGCGTGATGAGAAAGTCTCATGACTTTTTAAAATAAATCTTTTATGTTAGAAATAATTTTTAAATTTCATAATCATAAAAAGCATAAAATTTTATGAAGATAGAAAAAATTTCATTAGGTCATTCCATTTAAAATTACTTAGAAAAAAATATTTAAAGTCAAGTGTGTGAGAAGAAAACTCATAGCGCGGATGCTGAAGGATTACATATCGATTTCGAATTAATTTCGTTTTCATGCAAAATTATATGCGTACAATCCATTCTCGATTCAAATATTTTTTATTACTATAAATTTTCAAGAGCTTATAATTTCAAAAACTAAACATTTCGAAGTTTTTTTAACATAAAGTTTTTTATTATTGTGTGAAATTATATTTTACGGGAGTTGTTTTTTCGAATTTATTTTGTATTACAGAAATTTTTAATTCTGAAAATTTTTAGTTCGAATTTATTCTATCTTGATACAATTTCTTATTCAAACATTTTTTTCCATATTTTTTTTTTTTTTTTTTTTTTTTTTTGTGATACTTATATGCTTTTAAAATTTATAACCTCGATGCATTCTCCTGTTGAATTTTTACTGATTTCAAATTATTTTTTTTTTTTTTTCAATTTGTAGTTTTATAGAAATTAACTTTAGCACATATTTAACTTAGGGACGTCTCTGGCTCCCGAAAAATATAGGGAAAGATACATTTTAATATGACTGATTCATATTAGAACAGGAGTAAGTTATTGCTTAACACGTACTATTACTTTTTAAACAGTAACCAATGCTGTGCTACACAGTACATGAAATATATGACTGGTCACTGCTAAAATAGTCATCGTTCATAGTTCAAGAGTATACAAACCTCTCAGTACAGCTCTTGTTGCTGTATAGAATGCGAACACTTACTCTTTTGGTGATAAGAATAGATTAATGTGATAAGAATGATTACTTTGATCTCGTAGTTCTCATTAACCTCCAGAACAGTACTCAATAGGGTGGGTCGAAAATCCGCTTTTTTTGAATTCTCATTATTAATACCAAAAATATTTTTCTCTGTACAAAAAAAGACTTTTTCGGAAAACAAAAAAAATTTTAGGTCGATATCTTAGGTTCTCCGAATCCCTCTAAAGTCAGAAATTGTTTAAAATTATTTTTCCAAAAAATTTTTTAAATAAAATTACGTAAAGTTGATAGTTACTGAGATAATCGCAATTTTGTTCTGAAAAATATAATTTTTCAAGATATTATTACTTTTTCAGGATAAAAAAATAAATTTTATCATAAAAATTTCATAGGAAATTTAATACTCTACAAAACAGACCTGATAAAAATTTATTTAAAGTTGATAGTTACAAAGATAATAGTGATTTTTGGTGAAAGCCACTAAATCACGAGAAATGTGACTATCTAAACATAAAACTGCCAGTTTCTGAATAACTATAAATTTCAAGTTTTTACCAGAAGGCCAATTTTGTAAGAAATTTAATTTCCCATGAAATTTATATGATAAAATTCATATTTTACCCTGTAAAAGTGATAATATCATAAAAAATTATATTTTTTAGAACAATATTGCAATTACCTCAGTAACTATCAACTTTACGTAATTTTATTATAGGATCTTTTATGTAGAGATTTAAATTTTCAATTAAAATAAGTTTGAGAAAAAATTTTAAACAACTTCTAACTTTAGCGGGATTTGGCGAGCCTAAGATATCTACCTAAAATTTTTTTTGTTTTCTGAAAAATTTTTTTTTGTACAAAGAAAAATATTTTTGGTATTAATAATGAAAATTCAAAAAAAGCGGATTTTCGGCCCACCCTCGTACTCAATCCTGTTCTGACATGACCGGTACTAACTTCGTAAGTGTCTAAGGTGTCAAGAATAGTAAAGACATATAAATTTAGTAATAGTAATAGTAATATCTACATTAAACTGTGTCAGAAAAAAATTTATTTTTTATTTTAATTGAATATGTCTCAAAAGTTACTTTAATAAAAAAAAAAAAAATTCTCTTAAAATTTCAGCTCTATATCTTAAGAATTGAGCTGGCGCACGAGGGGTCCCCTTTCTCATTAAAAATACATTTAAAAAAATTTGTTATTTCTATTTTGTAAATAACTATGTCCAAAAATTTTGTTTCCGATTTTCGAATTCAGCAATCTTATAGGAAATTAAATTCTCTACAAAAAAGAGCTACTGTGTCGTACGCTTTAAGTTAATAGAAAAAAAGTTATGGAGGTTAAAACTTAGGGGGAAACAGTCGAATTTTTAGGATGGGAAAAGAAAAATTTTTTTTCATTTTTTTTTTTAATTCCACAAAATGCTATTGTAATTGAAATTGATAACTAAGATTTCTTGTATTTATGTTCTTTAGGTTCATAATCCTTCAAAATAACAGTAGACTACAAAATTTTTTCTAAACAATTAAATTTTTCTCAACTTTAGAGCTCAGCTCTGTAACTTTCTTTCTATGAGCTCTATTAAAACGACTCTGAGGACCATTTTCATAGATAATTCGATTTTCTATAAGAACTTTAATTGCAAAATATTAAAAAAAAATCCTGCTAGTTAACGAATAAAAAACAAAAATTTTTTCATCTTAAAAATTCGACTTTTACCCCCTGAGTTTCAACTCCCATAACTTTTTTTTTATCAACTTTAAGCGTATGACAAAATAGACCTTTGTTTTAGAAAATTCAATTTCATACAAGATCTCTGAATTAAAAAATCAGAAAAAAAATTTTTGACATAGCTATCTACAAAATAGGAAAAACAATTTTTTTTTAAATATATTTTAAATGGGAAAGGGGACCTCCCCCCCCCCCCCGTGCACCAGCTTAATTTTGAAATATAGAGCTGAAATTTTAGGAGAATGTTTTTTTTTTATTGAAGTAACTTATGAGATGTATTTAATTAAAATAGAAAATAAATTTTTTTTCTTCTGACACAATCTAATCTATATATCTACTTATAATTAATTGAAAGAAGTTAGGTGATTTTTAAAAATTTATGTATTTGAAGATCGGAACGTTTTTCATGGAAGGAAAATAAAATTTGGAAAATTCAAAAGTGCACAACTCATAATACTCAATGATTATGGAATAATAAAATAATAATAAGAAATGGTGAGAAGCACGAATAAAATTAAAATAAAATATATGCAATTTTCTTTCATTAAAATTTGTTATGTTTTTTTTTTTTTTATTGTATTAGTATTTTCTTTTCAAATAGTAAAAGAACTTACTCAAAATATCTCGATTAATAACAAAAAAAAAATGTTTTCTAATTGAATTGAAAAAATTCAGGCTTACCAATTAACAATAACACAAAAAAAACAGCTGTACTAGGACGGTAATGCGCAAGCGCCCCTGGTGGAATAAATGTACGTATAATGTATAGATATATCACCATCCATGTTAATTTTACATTGACATATATGGGGCATTCCACGCCAAATCGGACGGTTTTAAGAATTTTTATTTCTAATTTCCGTTATTTTTTGATATTTTTTAGTACTCATCAAAAAACTCATCCTCCTAAATTTTGAGATTTTTTTGATCATTGGTTCAAAAGATATGAAATTTTCAAAAAATCCGCTCTTTTCATGGTTGTTTGCTCATAACTTTTTTAAAAATATTTTAAATAAAAAAACTCAAAGAATAAAAAAGTTTCGTTAGTCCACGTACTTTTAGGAAAAAAATAGAAATAATTTTTAGAAAAATTTTCCGCGTTATTTTTAAGTTTTAATACTTTAAAGTCGTTTTCTAAAAATCATGCATATTTTGATTCTTCTGAAAATTTGTGTCAACAAACTACTATCTATTCCACTATCTATTCCAAAAATAAAAATTCTTAAAACCGTCCGATTTGGCGTGGAATGCCCCATATATGTATAGATATATACAGCCTTTTTTTATTCTTTTATTAATTGTAATTAAACGACACTGAGTTATCTAGCCATTCGCAATAGAAGACCTACAATTCTTTCAAAGAATTAAAAAAAAAATTTGATTTAATTACTGCATTTTTTCGAGAGTTACAATGTATACGGGATTCGCACTTGAGGAATAGTAAATTTTTTTAAACTATTTTGATGTTTATTCCGTTTTTATTGAACTAAATAAATTTTTGAAAAGTATGTAATTAATTTCCATTAAATTATCTTAAAAATAGTATACAAAAGATCTTAATTCCGTGAACTAACAAGGGTATAATAATTGAAATAGTTGTCGAAGTGAGGCGAAAAAAATTTCTCGAACGTAAAGGACACTGATGCTTCGCATCATAGGTCGTGCAAAAATAAATTTTGTGATAATAAAAATATTATTCAACTAAAAGAGTCATAACAATTTAAATACTATCAAAATTGACATTATTTTTACAATAATTTTATCACTCCAAGAATATGTACTTTCAAGATCTAATTATGATTTTTTATTTTTAAAAATGTATATTAAATGCTAAATTGTCACTGTATTATGAATAATAGTAGAAAAAAATAATTTAATAAAATTTTAAATGTTGCTATTTTTATATTCTAAAGACATGTAATTAAACAGATAACCTCACTCGCAGTAAGTTTCAATTTTAGGGTCAACAACTCTACCATACCTTTAAAATTGAGCCTAGTTATTGACCCTCAAATTTCAACAACACAACTAATTTTAATGTTTTATAAATGTATTAAAATAAATTTCAATTAAATATTGATCTACCCATCTATTTGTAGTTGAATTTTTTTACTTACATGATAATTAGTGCACAGATTCAATCGTCGTACCTCCTCACGTAAACTGTTTAGACTCTACTTAAAAAATGGTTTCCTCAGCCGCTTATGGCTAAAATATTTGTTTTTATTCATTTAATATTTTCTATGTTTATTAAATTGCCATTAATTAGGCTCAGAATAAATTACAATAAATTAAGAAAAAAAATTAATCACTTGTTTAATTGCGTTGATAGATTATCTGGGAACACAGAATGAAAAAACAATGGCAAAAAAAAAAAAAAACTAGATGTGTCAAAATTTCTTCAGTCACTTATAATCAACTCGAATTGATGTTTAAAGCAAGCTGCTTTGGTTAAACGTTACCTACATACAGTGCTGCCAGAACGTGCGATATTTTCACCTCCTTCTGAGGTGAAATAGCATTGAGTGTAATGGCAGGAGGGGGTAAAAATATCGCACGTTCTGGCAGCACTGCCTACATACGACATCCCGTAATTCCCAGAAAGTAATAGTAAAATAGCTAGTTTTCATAAAACGACAAAATAAAGTTGAAAAGAAAAATAAAAATTTTTTTAAATAATAGAATACCTAATAATAATAAGAATAAAATAGAATAATAATAATAATGATAAACAAGTATTTATATACATTTGTATGAAGTTAAAGCCGCGGTAGTTATGAACGCAGCCAAATTTCAACAAATAACAGATTAAAAATTTGTCGTGGAATTTTAATAAAATTTATTAATTTTACATTGAAAATCAACATGCTAATAATTTAAAAAATTAAAGCATAATCTTTAATGAAAATTCAATATGACTACCCTAATAGCACAGTTTATTTTACCCTAATAGCCACGTTAGCTTGAAATTGACGGTAATTTGGTGTTGAAATTACCTGAAATCTGTTGCCCGAATTTGCCGATAATTTTATAGCAAAAGTTAAAAATAAAAGTTCACGGTTAATTTTTCATCAATTCAAAGGTAACTTTTTACGAAAAAAAGTCGGTAATGTTCATTTTTACCATTTCAGAAAGTAAGTAAATTTATACATAAAATTGTCTACAATTTGACGGTAAAAATATGCTTAACAATTTTTCAAGTCAAATTAACAATAAATTGACAGAAAATTTGCCTGAAAATTAACGACTTTTTTCTAGTCAACTTTTGAAGTGAATTTGCACGCTAATTCGGACAGTAATTTTACGCCAAATTCAGTAGCAAGTTGCATACAAATTGTCGTAAAAAATGGAAAAGTCTGAATTTGACGAAAAATTCAACGAAACTTTTGTACAGTAAACTTTCGCTCAAGCAAATTGTGCTATTAGGGTAGAAAAAGTTTACTTAAAATGTTTCCTTGGATTTTTCGTCCAATGTCGGTCAACTTCGGACTTTTCCGTTTTTGACGACAATTTATACACAACTTGCTAACAATTTGACGTAAATTTAATACCCGAATTAGAATGCAAATTCACTTCAAAAGTTAACTAGAAAAAAGTTGTCGTCAATTTTCAGGTAAATTTTTACATCAATTTATAATTAATTTGACTTGGAAAATTGTAAAATATTTTTTACCCTCAAATTGTTAACATTTTTTTGCAGAGCCGGATTTAAACAATGCCGCTCCTGGGCACCGGAAAAAATCCACCCCAATACTGGAATTTTACTTAAACTTATAGTTTATATATTTTATTTTTCAAAATTTTGTCACCCTAAAAAATTTGCCGCCCTGGGCACTTGCCTCGACTACCCCTAGTGTAAATCCACCGCTGTTTTTTTGTATAAATTTGCTTACCTTCTGAAAGGGTAAGAATGAACATTATCGACTTTTTTTTTCTAGTAAAAAGATATCTCTAAATTGAATAAAAATTAACCGCAAATTTTACTTTCCAACTTTTGCTGTCAAATTGTCGGCAAATTCGGGCAGCAAATTTCAGGTTATTTCAAAGTCAAATGACTATCAATGTCAAGTTAAGGTGGCTAATAGGGTACAATCAGCGCCATGTATTCATACCGTACAGCTTGGAGTATTAATGCCTGGTCATATTATTTCTCACTCGTAGTCAATCTATTGAAAGTACATACAGCTTGGAGCATTAATGTCTGGTTACGTTATTTTTCACTCGTAGTCAATCTATTAATATGTATGGTGAGCGCTTGAAAAATAATGTTGGTTACACTGGAGTGCAAGTAAAAGGTGAACTTGGCATATTTGTGATGTTGTTAATTAGGATGGCTAGTAGTGGAAGAATTTGACAGTTTTAGGTAAACAAATAAAAATAAACAGTGGAAGAGGTTATCTTTAATGTGAATTAATTCGAATCAATAAAATTGTCGGATTTTATTTCATTAACACGTCGAACTTTTTTATAGATAATTCATTAAATTAATATTTAAGTTTTGAAATAAATTATAATTTTATAAATTATTAATTTATTTAGAATATTTTTAAATAGAAAAATTTTTTCATAGAATTATTGTGTCATAGAGATATGCAGAATAGAGAAATATTAAGGAGAGTTGTATAGTTATGGAGAAATGCCATAATATAAATATGTTAACATCTAGTCTATCATATAGTAAATTTTGTAGAGACTTAGTTTTCATAGAGATAATTTTACATAGAATTATTTTGCAACGAAAATATATTTAATATTGATATTTTCGCATAGAAATCTATTTAAGAGAGTTGTATGTCGGTAGAGTACTAAAAGTAGAAAAGTGAAAAGTACGCTTGTAACCAGGTACGGTATGAATACATGGCGCTGATTGTAGTTTAGGACAAACTGTGTATATACATATATATATTAGGGTATTTCAAAAAAACAAACAATTTTTTTTTTTAAGAATTTACTAGTTCCCAAACTAATCAACGGATTTTTATGCACAATACATTATTTGCAGAAAATTGAACGCTCTACAAAAAAAGTCTCTTATCATTTTTTGATAAATCCCACTGTTCAAAAGTTATTTAAGCCTTAAGTCAAATTTATAGTAACTTTTGAGACTTTTTTACTTTTCCGGCGAAACTATCAGTCTTATCAAAAAATGGCAGTGGAACTTTTTGTAGATAAATTTATTCCTTCCAAATTGTTATGAATAAAGTTTTTCGAAATTCCACATTGATCACAAGTTATTCTCATTTCAATGTTAAGCTCTTAAAAAAATAGACTTCTGATTGATTTTCGAAGAACATTGAAGAATCGACAGAGTATCTCTAGACAAAGACCCTGTTAAAATATGAGACCTTAATACTAATATTTAAAGGTGGCGATTCACGATTTTCTATTTTCTATTTAAATAACATGGGAAAAAAAAAATTTTAAGTTTGGAATTTTATACCTCGGCGATGACTTATTGAATAGATAAGTTCAGGACATATTTTTATCGAGAATTAATCGCTCTACAAAAAAAATCTTTTATCATTTTTTTTGATAAATCCATCCGATCAAAAGTTATCCGAGCTCGAAGTCAAGTTATAGTAAATTTGAAGATCATTTTACTTTTCTGGCGAAACTATCGGACTTATCGAAAAATAGTATAGAATTTTTTTTGTAGACAATTTTATTTTCTACAAATTAGTATTGATTAATTTTTTTCGAATTCTGCATTGTTTTCTAGTTATTTCTATTTTAATGCTAAGTTGGCATTAAAATAGAAATAACTAGAAAACAATGCAGAATTCGAAAAAAATTAATCAATACTAATTTGTAGAAAATAAAATTGTCTACAAAAAAAATTCTATAACATTTTTCGATAAGTCCGATAGTTTCGCCAGAAAAGTAAAATGATCTTCAAATTTACTATAACTTGACTTCGAGCTCGGATAACTTTTGATCGGATGGATTTATCAAAAAATGATAAAAAACCTTTTTTGTAGAGCGATTAATTTTCGATAAAAATATGTCCTGAACTTATCTGTTCAAAAAAAAAAAAATTAATGTAACCGGACCGTTAGGTCCACCTCCGTTTGACGGGAGGCCGATACCTCGCCCTTTCGGGCATACTCGAGCTGCGTAACCCTATTTGTATATTATGACTCCACCATATATTATAAAAGCGAAATATGAGCATATGCTCACATTAGCTTACCCATTAGACATGCCGTGCATGTGGGTGCCTCACGCACAGCCACCACGAGTCCGACCTCACATGGACCCAAACACTCCTCCCATCTCAGGAAATAAAGAGGCTCTGGTCGAAGTGGGGCTTGGAATGGGTCCCCCATGGTACCAGACTTCAGCTCTAGTCAACTGCTTGCGTAAGATAAGTGGTGGGGCGCAAGTTCTTCCCAACCCATATGGGTTACCTCCACTTATAATCACTAAGGATTTGAGACAAGCCAATATATACATTTGCCATCATTTGTCACCTAGTGTTCACTTATCTCCGAGCTTTTTGGGGACGCCATTAGTGTTTTAAGTCATAAAAATGGCGGTGATAGTTCCACTCGGGAAACTTATCTGTTCAATAAGTCATCGCCGAGGTATAAAATTCCAAACTTAAAATTTTTTTTCCCATGTTATTTAAATAGAAAATAGAAAATCGTGAACCGCCACCTTTAAATATTAAGGTCTCATATTTTAACAGGGTTTTTTTTCTAGAGATACTCTATCGATTCTTCAATGTTCTTCGAAAAAAAAAATCGATTTTTTGAGACACTCTAATATATATATATATATATATATATATATATATATATATATATATATATATATATATATATATATATATTATAAAAAATAGTAATAAATAAAAGAAAACAAAAAAAAATAGAGTTGTGTAAGAAGGGCAGCTAAATTTTTTATGAATTATCGGTTTTCAGCTGTTAGTTTTATTTCAATAACTGCAATTAAACAAAAAAAAAGTTTTTTTTTTATTTTAGTTTTGACTGCCCCGAGAAAAAATGTTTATATATAATCATACATCATTATATATAACTATATATGATCATATATAATACAATATTTAAACGGAGAAAGTCATATCCCTGACGGTTTTAAATCAGCCTGGAAACATCCTGGGAGTGGAAACACAGTGGAATCACGACGGATCCAGGGTGGTTACAGGGTGGGTTTGTGCCATTTTATCACCGTGTATACACGGTGGTTACATGGTATTTCTACGATGGTAACACGGTGTACCCACCATGATTCCACGGTGTATTCACCGAGATTCTACAGTGTATCCACGGTGATTACGCGGTGTACGTGGAATCACGGTGAATACACCGTGTAATCACCGTGGAATCACGGTGATAAAATGACAAAAAAACCACCGTGTAACCGCCGTGATTCCATCGTGTTTCCGGGGTGTTTCCAGGGTGAATCAAAACCGCGAGGGATGTAGCGCCATATATAATTATATATGATTATATATAATACTATTCTGAGAAAATTTTCTTATATATAATCATACATAATTATATATAATCTTATACATATACCCATATATAATTGTATACAATCATTAGGGTGTTTAAAAAAAAAAACAATTTTTTTTTCATGCTATTCAAAAATTGAAAGTACCCAGTTTTTCAATCGGTTGAATTTCATATAATTTTGTGAAATTATTTAATGTTTCCCAAAATTTTATATAAGTTTTTTTAAATGTCACGTCACAACAGAAAATTAAAAAATTTGAAGAAACTTAATAAAATTTTATATAATTATCATCGAGTCCGACAAATATTGTTTTTATAAAATTTCATATAAGTTCATAGAGTTTCTTTAAATTTTATGAAAATCCATCACGAAAACTTATGAACTCTGTCTTTACCGGCATTTCACTCTAAATACATCAATTAAGCACATGGCTTGAACTCTCGTGATGTGGACCAGTGATCAACGTTCAGGACTACCAGCCAAGAGGAGCCGTGTTCAAACCCAGCAGACGTCCAGGATTTTTTTCATTATTTACTGCTATCAATGATTGTTTCTGAATTTGTAATGCGTTCGCGCAGTAATAATCAAATCAAAAATTCGGTATTTAATTTTTTTTTTGTTTTTTTTTTTTTTTAATATTCTTTAATTATATATAACTCGATTATTTATAATCATATATGAAAAATGGCCAAATATAATTATATAAAATTGAAAAATTATATAAAATTTATTTACTATAGTAAATAAATTTTATTAACGAGCATCAAAAGTAAAAAAACAGCTAGTGGAGGCTCCAGAGGGGGCTCCACATCATGGAAAACCCTAAAGTTTTTGATAACCAAAGTAAAATGCCCCTTCAAAGTAACCTAAACAGCCAATGTACACAGTTCAATTCAAACAACAGAACCAGTTCAACAACAAGATACCAAAACACTAATATTCTCCAAACTAATACTACAAATGCATCCCAAAGCCAACAAAACCTAATGAAAAACATTTCAAGATATTCCAGTGTGGCAAATGGAGTTTTCCCTAAAAAAGAACAAGCGATTGTTCTGGACGCCATTGAAGGTATTGATGTAAAAGACTACATTCTAGCCATTGCTACCTTATCATCTCCTACAGCTATACTATTTGGATCTCGAATTTCTAACCAACGTGTTTGCATTTACATGGATTCCAAAGAAACAGCAGACATGCTAGTTGAAGTTAAAGGTGTGATTAAAATCAAAGACATAACTATTCCTATCAGACCCTCGCGGTTTTGGAAATACTGAAATAATACCGGAATTATACGGTATAAATACTGCATAAATATGGTATTACTCGAGTTATTTTAGCCAGTTTTTTTGCCGCATTATTACCAAAAATTTACGAAATAAATTTCTAATACTTACGGTAATAAAACAGAAAAAATACGGTATTTTCACAGAATTAAAACAGTAATTATACAGCATATTTACAGTATATTTTTGGCATTTTTGCAGCATCAAACCGTTCTACCCGTAAAAAAATTTATATATAATTATATAAAATTTTATTCAGTTATATATAATTTTATATAATTATATAGAACTTTATAAAGTTATATATTAAATAACTGTCATGAAAAAAAAAAAAAAAAATAAAAACACCAGTTGACTCGTGGACTCGATCCCGAGACCTATTTGTTCAAAGTCTGATCTGGTAGCCATTATGCCAAATCACTTACTTGAAATATGTTACTAATTGTATTCAGATGGATACAAACAAACTTAAGAAAATTGAAAACATCAATTTTCACAGATAGTTATTTTCACTTACATGTTTTTGTTTGAGTAAGAATTATGTGAACCAATAAAATAAAATAAAAAATATTACATTTTGCACATTTTCGATGATTTTAAATGCAGAAGCGAACAAAAAATAAAACCATATTTTTTTACAATTTTCTATTTTATCAGCGTAAATCTGGCGAAATTGCAAGATACTGACGGTATTATTATCACAAAAACAACGATTTTATTATTACTACATTATCGTATTATAATTTTTATACAGCATTTTATTGGTAAAAGTTTGGCATTTTTACAGTTTTTTTACAGCATTTTTTTGGTAAAAGTTCGGCATTGTTATAGTTTTTTTACAGCATTTTTTCGGTAAAAGTTCGGCATTTTTATAGTAATATTACTGTAGTAATCTGGTAACTCTACAGCATAAGTGCAGTAAGTATATGGCATAACTGCAGGAAAAAAACTGGCCAAAATAACCATTTTAATACCAAATTATTACGGTAAATTTACGGCATGTGCATAAATCCCGAAAATTTACGGCATTTTTACGGCATTCGCAAAACTGCCAGGGGTATCGGCCAAATGGAAAAATAAGTATTATGCATTAAAAATCCTACGCACAAGCGGTAAGTTAATTATTTATTAATTGAAAAACTTGTTAATTGAAAAATTATTTACTTAGTTAATGTTCGTTTCGAATAATACTTCAAAATACTTACTTACATTCGTTTGTTATTTATGTTTATTTGTTCTCTTCGTTTTTCTTACTTTTTACATCACATCGGTTAATTTTATATCGAATTTTATTTATTAATTTTCCTCTGTCTTATATTTTTATACTTGTTCTCTACCTACGTTTCATTATTAGAGGATAAAGATTGGCTAGAGTCCTTGGAGGTTGATACTGACGGTAAAGTTAAGTTACCACAAAATCTGGAAGACAACAACAAGACTGGGAGAGAGAAAGAGAGCGATGCAAAGAACAAAAAAAAACCCAATCAACAACTCTGAAGTCAAAAGCTCTTTGGACGGCGTAGAAAATATCCTTAAAGATATTTTTACACCATCAAAGGTTGCAGAGACGTTAAGTTCAGACGATGATCTTTCGGATCATGGGTATTAACCTACTCGAGAGGAGGAAATAATCGATCCTCGCAATGGATCTAGAGTCAGGATCGTAAAGGCCGATGTTGAGTCTGGCGAACGGATTAAAAACAAATTCGTTTGCAGTGTTTCTAAAACTTCTAAAGAAGGTACATTTGTCAATAGTTTGAAAAACATTTTTGATTAGTTTTCTTATCTTTCATTTCCGTTCTGGACTATAAAATAGTTTCAATTGAGTATATATTTATTTTACTATATGTATCTGTTGTCTTAAAATTTAAACATTGTTTAATGCTATTTAAAATTTTTTTAACTAATCGAATAGTAATAACATTTTTAATTGGTGGTTAAAACATTTTTTTTAATACAAAATTTATTTTTTCCTAAGATTTTACAAGAGGCTATGAAATTAGTAAAGAGCTGATAGAATTCTTCCGGGAAAAAACAAGCCATTTCGGTACACAGCAATCAGACCATTCAAAGCCACCGTCCAAATCTCTTAAGTCTCTGATTTCAACCATAGAATCTTCCAGAAATATATTTCCAATTCCTGAGATCGATTCAGCCGAGATCAGAGATGGCTCAACACACGCCCAACATCGTGATATGGAGCTTAATCGACACTCTCACACTTCAGATTCGTCATTATTGCTCAAGTCCAACGATTTTTCCAGTGGACATCGTAAGCAGTCTAGTTCTCAACACTCAAAAAAATTTCCTTCAAACAACCATGGACCTCTGAAACAACCCACGAAGACTATTAACTCTCATCCTAATACCTACAATGTTCCGAACCCTGAAAAATTGTCCTCTTATAACTCTCCTCTAATACCAGAACATGTCATCATCTCTCCATCACCAAGTACTGAAGTGATGATAAATCCACTATGTAATAAACCTTCCAACAAAGATCCTGTGAAAGTCGTAGTTGATGATGAAACTGATGACAAGGACTATTTACCTCCATGGAATGTTCCGTCAGATAAAAAAGTTTGTCAAAAAAATTCACTTCATCCTATATTTTATATTTAAAAATTTATTACACTGTGAGATGTATCAATTTCATCTAAAAATAATTGACCGTAACCTCTTTTATTAGAAACAGCTCGGGGAAGAGTCTGGCGTTTTCATTGGCAAGGTAAACTTGAGGTACGTAGAAGTCAAATTCAAAGAGGATTCTCCTGAAATGGCACAACGGTTATTTAAGTACATCATTAGCGAAGAACGGTTGAAAACAATGAGCAGAACCGGTGGGAACAAATGGAAACCATTGCCTTTAGATGTTTATCAATCGGTCTATCGGAGAATTTAATTCTGCTGTCTGGTCAGCAAATTTCATACAAAATTATCTCCAAAAACTAGTCTTGTGCCCATAGATTAAATGTCTGCTCAATTTATACTTTAAAAATTTAATTGTTGTAAAATTTTTGAAATTTAAAATCTAAAAAATTCCTGAGAATATTTTTATCCTCTATAAAATTTCTTTTGTTGTCTAGGGAATGTCATTTCATACAGAATTATCTCCAAAAATTAGTTTGTGGATATAGATTAAATGTGTGCTCAGTTTTTACTTTACACAATTATTTGTGGTTAAATTTTTGAAATTTTAAATCTTAAAAATTCCTGAGAATATTATTATCCATTATCAAATTTCTCTTGTTGCCTAGGGAATGTAATTTCATACAGAATTATCTCCAAAAACTAGTCTTGTGCCCATTGATTAAATGTCTGCTCAATTAATACTTTAAGAATTCATTTGTTATGAAATTTTTGAAATTTTAAATGTTTAAAATTTCTGAGACTGTTTTTATACTCTATAAAATTAATCTTTGTCGTCTAGGCAGTGATTTTTATTAAATATCTTTTTTCAAATTCATTTAACTTTCAGATTACGTGAGATCGCATGCAAAACCAAGATTATCTTGTGAAA
The DNA here is from genome assembly GCF_026212275.2 of Microplitis demolitor. Taxonomy (NCBI): domain Eukaryota; kingdom Metazoa; phylum Arthropoda; class Insecta; order Hymenoptera; family Braconidae; genus Microplitis; species Microplitis demolitor. The sequence continues at coordinate 9,103,745 of NC_068550.1, read as the reverse complement.
AATTTGAACGGATTGTGACTCAAATGTTCACTCCTCTTAGGCGGTCCAATCACGATCCGAAAAGCACGGACAAAAATCAAAGTTTAAAGAATCCATCAACGAGCTCACCGTTTCACCACCCTCCCTCGGTTCCGTCATCTAAGTCAATCATTACCTCTAATACAATGCAACCCAAATGTGATTCTTTGCCCCTGTCTTCTAATTACTCATACTCATACTCTTCTAATTACTCGTACCGAAAAATACATTGTCACGATTGGAGATCGTAATGGACGTAGGTACGATATTCGTATAAAATGTAGTGAATAAAAGGGTACTTATATTGATCAAGGTCCAGTTCGTATACCCGGCTACCGTTAACCAAATGCTCAATTTATTCTATTTTATATTTAAATCGCTCCCACACAATATTGTTGAAGACAATATTGATAAAACCCAAAGCGATTTCCAATTTATGATGTGACTGATCTAATTTCACAATCAAACGTCGAACGGTAAACGTAAGATTGTGTACCCCCTACTGTGAACTATCGGTCTGAGCGGCTAGACAGGTAGAAGAATAAGGGATAAAGGAAGGTGGGTTGCCGAAAAGCCTCGTGAAGCTAGTATCTCGTTGTTAAAGTAAAATTGTCTGATAAATAATACTTTTCAAACGTTTTATGTTAACGAGTATTTATTTAATAAGGGAAAAATATTCTCAAAATACAGAAGGGTTACAAATGTCAATATTTAGAATAGTAAATATAAAAGTAAATGTTTCATGCATATGGTTTACAAATGTTTCAAAATATATGAAAATAAAAATACTAAACAATGGTTACAATGTTTAAAACTTACCCTAAACAGGTTTAAGTGAGGTGTCAGGACTGTCAGCAGTAACCCATGACACTTGATTTACAACGCGTTCTCGCGGTTAATTGAGATGATTCTAATTTATTGATTTATTTAGTATGCTTTGTTGCATCAATTTAAATGTTTATTCGTTTCTAAATCTTCGTAGATTAAAATGATATATAAAGTCTTCGCGCTTCTCGCGGTAAAATAATTCTAACATATTCAAATTCTTCGCGTCTTCGCGGTAAAATAAAATATAAATTTGGTTATAAAATCTTCGCGTATTTTCACGGTAAAAATAGTTTCAGAATATTCAAATTCTTCGCTTTTCGCGGTAAAATATTATTCAAAATCTTCGCATTTATCGCAGTAAAATATTCTTTGATTCTTCACGTTTCTCGTGGTATAATTCAATATAAAAATAAAAATGAAATTAAGTGGATTAAAATAAGATAAAGGTGTTCCCGATCGATATTAGTTCACGACTTACGACGATATAACCGGGCAGCATTGGTACGACGTGAGAGTGTGGCTCTCTCGCTGTCCTTGTGGGTTTTTTGGTCTTTCTCTCTCTCTCTCGTTACAGTCCGATTGCTGAGTTCGGCTGAGTTAGGCGTTAGACCACAAGAGATGATTCCACGCAGCAGGTGACCGTAAATCGGTCATGTGCGCATAATTAGGTAGGGGTCATCGGAGGTTGGGGCCTAAGACGACTAGATAAAAGAGACGATTCAAGTGCAGGAGAGGAATTCAATTCAAGCGACACTCAAGTTCAAGTGTTCGGCTAGATAGATCGACACTCAAGTGGAAGCGCTGACACCGACAGCAGCATCATTAGCTATTCGATTCACTCATTGAAAATTTTCTAGTTTAAAATATCTTTGTTCTTTTGTATAAACTGGTTAATAAAAACCAAAAATTTAAGTGATAAGTGGGAGTGTCCAGCATCAAGTTCCAGTCCGATAGCAGTATCAAGTCTCATATCAACAGTCAGGATCCAGAAGAGGAGGTCCACGATGCAGCGGCGTCCAGTTCCGTCGGTACGTCGAACACAATAAACCAGATAAGATTTATGATAAAATTATTATTTTATATCTCTCTCTTCAACGTAATATTTTACGCTAAATAATTACTGATTTTATTACCCCGTGTCCATTAAATAATTTCGTATAAATATATTTATTTGTTGTCGCTGGACATTTATTATTTTATAAGTAAAGGGGAAATTTTGTACATATCTGGGGATTTGGTTAAATAAAATTAATTGTATATAATAATTAAATTAAGCCTAAAAATTACTTTCATCACCAGTGTCTTTAGAATAAGTTAAATTTCAGCCGCGTGTCCGGTCAAGACGAGTCGACCCATCTCTGAGATCTGTTTCCCGCGTTCAGAACCAGCAACATCATAATTAAAATTTATATTTATTATTAATAATTAATTATTTAATCGGGAAATTTTGTAACTGTGGTTCGTGGCTACTGGACACGAAGTAGCCAAGGTCACCGTTATATTTGGCGCCCAACTCGTGTTCCTCGTTTTGGAAAATTCTAGACCTGGTGATAAAGAAAAATTAAATTTGGAAATTTTGGAAAATTAAATTAATTAAATATTTTACCGTTGAAGAGAGAAATACTGGTATTATAAATCATAAATTGGATTGATACTCTGCTAAATTATATATATATTGGTTGCCCAAAATTATTTTAACTGAATTTTTTATAAAATAATTATAACATTAAATCATAACTGCCTAAATAGCGCGTAAAATACTAAAATTTTAAAATATAAAATATCGAGTGAAAAAATATAATTAAAATTGAAATCGTGGTAGTGAAAAAAATCGATAAATTCCGGTGGTCTCGTGAAGACCAAGACAAGGTCATCGTCTTACGCGTTGGTCGTACGCGTCACTCGTAGTACAAACAATAGGTACAATACTAAGCCCAGAGAAATAAATAAAATAAAATCGCTTGTTAGTTTTGCTGTAAATTCTCGGGTAAAATAAACTAAGTAAAATAAAATAAATTAGTAAATAAAATTTATACACTTTCAAGACTAACAGTGACAGTAAATTTTTGTTATAATAAAATTAATTGAATTAAAATTGTAAAAGAAAATTCATTGGTAAAATCACAAGTTAAATTTTTAATAAAACAAAGACAAATAATTTTAATTACTTTGGTTTAAAATAAACCACTCTTTGAATTATTAAAATAAGTTTTAAGTAAAATTTACTAAGTGAATGAGTCATTGCAATAAAATTGTTGATAAAAATAATACTATATTCAAATTTTAAAATAATTTACTCACTAGACTTAAGTCTGGGTAAATCTTTCAATTAAATTAATTATAATAAATAACTAAAATCTTTATCGTTAAAAGTAGAATTCAGGGCTTGAAGTTTTAAGCGTCGAAAAAATTATCAGTTAATAAATAAAATAAAATAGTAGCTTAAAATTTTAGCCATTGTCTAAAATTTTCTTTATAATAATTTTAAACAAATTAAAATTCAATAGATTTGTGGTTCATTACTTAAACCATTATGGTTAATTCAAATAAATAAAATTTAATTTACAAAGACTGTCATTGTTAGAGATTACTTAGCTTTCGTCACCTGGTAACTAAAATAAATTCTAAATCCGGTGACAAAGGAATAAATTTCAACAGAAATATTTTAAGAGATTTGAATTTGCTACCGGTAATTAAATTTTATATTTATATTATATTAAGTATTATTGGGGCTCGTAAGCTGCTTGTCTTACCAGCTAATATAAATCAAAATTAAGTCCCAATAATCGTATTATGAGTAACACTCGACCAGTGACGCGTCAAAACTCAAAGCGTTCGGTTCAACAATCGGGTAGGCGGGAAAGTGAAGAGATAATCTTCGAAGGAATTAGTTCCTCAAACGGTAGAAATCAAAACAGGGTAGTGCATTCACCACCCTCGACTACGTGTACGATAACGTCAAGTACTACGGTTTCGTCAGCGAACTCGACGATGTCAAATCCTAGTTCATTACCCGTCATACCAAATCTGACCGTGACTGCTGACACCCCACAGCAGGCTAGACCGCCAGTAAGGCGTAGCCTGACCACCACGATACCGACTACTACCACGACACTACCAACTACCGTCACCACTACTCCAGTCATTGTAACTACTTCATCTGGGTCGATTCAAACGAGCGACCCATCGGCCATAAATTCAAATGGACAATTAAATCTAAATTTAATAAATAGTAATAATAATTTACGGGAGTCTATGGACGAAGTATTCATAGAGAAACCCCCACCGGTACTTTTACATCAAGTACAGCCTCATGCGGGATCCGTTTTTCTTCCTGGCACCATTCCAGTTTCCGCACAGGCTGATCAAGCGGCAACTCAAACTGCCCTGGCTCAAATTTTAAATTGTTTACAAAATTTGACCTTGGCGATAAGTTCACAACGGGCAAACAATTCACAAGTGCCTGTACAACAAGATACACAAACTGTTCGCGAGGTAACTCAAAGTTTTGGCGACGGGGAGTGTAGTACAGGGCACTTCACTCACGAAAATAGGGCTGCTACGACCTCAGCCCTCCCGGTAAATTTACAACCAAGTACCAGTGGAATTAATATCGTTCATAACAATACGGCCGGTTTAAATAACAATAATTTTAATAATAATTTAAACAATAATAGTAATAATCACTCCATTATTAATCCTAGCGTAATTCAAAATAATAATTTAAGTAATAACCCATCAATAAATAATAATTACAACAATAATTTTGAAATATTACGGGATAATTCATTTGCTGGCAATAATAATAATAATTTTGATGGAAATTACGCTGGTTATCGAATTAATAATGGTCAAGAAACACATCAAGAATACTATGACCAACCTAGGGCGAATAATTTATTGATACCAAACGCCGCGGCGGTTTCGTTACGCAAATGGCGCGATATAAAGGAAATCGTAAGAGCGTGGCCTGTACGTTATCCACAGGGCGATTTATCAGCCAATAGCTTCTTGGCTTCATTTGAAGCCATGGCGTTTCGCGAGGGTTGGCTCATAACGGATTATGTAAAAATTCTTGGATATATTTTTACTGGGAAAGTTACTAAGTGGTATGACGTGTACAGTAGACATTGGTCTGATTATGACCACTTCAAACGGGAATTTTTAAGAGCATTTGGCTCACAAAAAACGGACACCCAGTTGTTAATGGAAATTGGTCAGTTGAGACCAGAATCCGGTGAATCGTCAATAGATTTTACATTTAGAGTTCAACAAAAATATAGTGAGATGCGTAACCCACCTCCTGAATCAGAACAGGTTACGTGCATTCGTAATCACTTGCCTAGAAATCTCTCGACCTTAGTATTCTCTAGGTCAGTGAACTCTTATGACGACCTCTTATCGGTATTACATGAGGCCGCCGTGCTACTAGAGCAATTTTAATCGAAGCAATCGTGGTAACCGTTCCAATCGTTTTGTTCGTAATAATAATGTTAATAATAATTATGATAATATTAATAATGTAAACAATCCAAATTGTGTCAAAATACAACCGACCAATGCTGGCGAGATTAGTCGCACTGATCAGTCAAAAAACTAGCTTCGCCCTCCTATTCCCCGAGGAAAAAGGGCGCGAAAGCTAGAAAATCGTTAAAACAAATAAGAAGGGGAAATCGGAGCCCTAGTAGCTATCATTCACATCAGTTCTGGTTGAACAAACCAAATAAATTTAAAAGAATTTCAACAAATAATGTAAATTTTAATTCGGCACCAGACGGCGGCTTAGAGCGAACTGTCGGTCCAGTTGTAGATGGTGATATTGGAAATTTAATTGATTTAAGTTCGGAACCAGACGGCAGCTTGGTGCGTACTGTCGGTCAGAACGAACAATTCAATTCAGATAATGTAATAAATTTTAGTTCGGAACCAGACGGCGGCTTGGTGCGTACTGTCGGTCAGATCGAACAATGTAATTCGAATAATTTAATAAATTTTAATTCGGAACCTGACGGCGGCTTAGAGCGTACTGTCGGTCCAGATAAAGAATTTAATTATGAAATTGGAAAAAATTTATTTTCGAGACCTGATGGCGGCTTAGAGCGTACTATCGGTCCGGTCGTGTCAACTAATGGTGAACTGATAGGTGATGTAGTATTAGAAAATCAAATAACGAATATAGCGAGCTCCGTTTTAAATAATAATGATAATGAATTTGGGACTGAGGTCAATTTAATTGACCTGCACAGCCCAGTATCGTTTGGAAATAATTTAAATCATGTTACTGAAGATTTAATTTGCTTTGATAATGAAAGTAGTAGTGGTAGTAATTTAGAAAATTTGGATATTGAAGAAAATCCATTTACGCAGTTTTGCGATATATATGATAATACGAACGGTTTATCGATTTTTAATAATTTGTCTGTTGTAAATAATAAATTGTCCGTTTCAAATAATATTCATTCTATTTTAAATACTGACGAAATTAATCATTGGGAAGGCTTGAGGGAAGAAGCACAGCCCATGGTTAATTTACCAATGTCTAATAATTTAATTGAGGAAATTTGTGCCGGTCTTGATCGTTCCGTTCTTTCGGTCGAAAATAATCCGAATGAAATACATCAAAAAATCTTAGAGACTTTAGAGGCTAGCAATTTTATTGTGTCAATTGGTTCAGACGAATCGGAAGAACCAAGTTCCGTAGACGCCCCCGGTATGCCATACCTATGTGGTCTGGAGCCACTTGAGAGTGACGAGGAGATTGAAGAGGAGTGGGAGGAAGAATTAGACCCAGGATTAGAACCTGAAGGTCCAGCTGTTAGTCATAACTCTCCACCATCGTGCTCTTCGCCTTCGCGCGAGTCGTATCTTCCTGAGATACTCAGAGATAAAACATTACCCTCACGTATCGCCAATCGTATTGCATCTCGGACCAAATTTTACATGGGTACTGGTCCTGTTCCACCAATGATTACAGCTCGTATACCGGTGTCCATCTGGATATTCGGGGTGCAAGTGAACGGTATTATTGATACGGGAAGTGAGAGGTCCTACATCAATCGGCGAGTGTATGACCAAATACGTGAGCTTAGCTCTGGTCAATTACAACAGGATGATACGAACCGTCGGGGAGTTCTTCTCGCGAATCATACCCAATGTAAAACTATTGGGGGAGCTCCATTCATCATTCAAATCGGTACAATAGCAGAAGAGCAGTATTTGAGTGTCCTCGAGGACCTGAGCTATTCAGTAGTCCTAGGTATGGATTTCGCTCTTCAGTTTGGAATATTAATCGATTGCGCTACTAGGACTTGGCAATTCAAAGACACTAATGAATATCATCCTTTCGAGTTTATAAATTGTCGTGATAAACGAACTAGTTGTCAAACCTTGACTTCGGATCAACAAAAGGATTTTGATGTATTTTTAGAATCGGAAATGTTAAAATTCGCGGAGTTACCGAACCAAGGTCTAACTGACCTCGTGCAGCATAAGATCGTCTTACAACCGGGAATTAAACCCATTCAAATCCGTCCGTATCGGCGTAGTCCTGTTATTGCGGCGGAATTAAATAAACAAATAGACGAACTGCTCGAGAAAGGTTATATTAGGCCTAGTAACAGTTTCTGGTCGTGTTCTCCGGTAATGGTGACCAAAGCCTCGGGTGGTTGGCGTTTTTGCGTCGACTATCGACCAATCAACAAATATACTATTTTACCTGCGCATCCTCTTCCTAATATGCTACGTATTTTAAGCGCTTTACATAACGCGAAGTATATTACAACCATGGATCTCAAGGAAGCGTTCCATCAGGTTTTAATGTCACCGGAGTCCATTCCTTATACTGCCTTCTCTGTCGAAGGTAGGGGGCAATTTGAATGGGTTCGCATGCCTTATGGTCTCGCGGGAGCGCCGTCAACGTTTCAAAAAGCCATGGATAAGCTTCGCGAGAGGTTTATCGAGCGAATACATAAGAGAAACCTACCGAGTTCTTGGACTGAAAAGGTTTTCGCGTACCTGGACGATTGGGTAATTATAAGTGAGAATTACGATGAGCATAAAGCCATTTTGTCTCTTGTTTTTGAAATCTTTCGTGAGACTGGATTATTAATTAATCCAAGTAAATGCAAATTCGCGCGATCTGAGGTAAAATTTCTTGGCTTCATTGTAGATAGTGAGGGTCTACGACCTGATCCTGAGAAAATAGCACCCATCGCGAATTTCCCTCGTCCAACGTCTCGTAAGCAAGTACGCAGTTTCTGCGGGCTTGTAAACTGGTACCATAGGCATTTACAAAATGTCGCGAAGGTCCAAGGACCTCTGAATAAATTGTGTAGCGTTAATACTGAATGGAAATGGGGAGATGAGGAAGAGAAGGCTTTCCAGGATCTTAAACAAGCTCTGGTCAACGCTAAGCCTTTGGCTGTACCACAGCCAGATCTTCCGTACTATCTATATACTGACGCGAGTGATACAGGGTTAGGCGCATTCTTGGTTCAAAAAGAACCACATACCGGAAAAGAGTTCCTTATAATATGCTTAAGTAGACCGTTACGAGGTGCCGAAACACGATATACTACGACCGAGAAAGAGTGTTTGGCGTTTGTATGGGCCGTAAGAAAATTAAGATGTTATCTTGAAGGGTTTCCATTTGTTGTGGTTACCGATCACGCTTCATTAAAATGGCTCCATACTTTAAAGAATCCGAACGGTAGGCTTGCCCGCTGGGCCATGGAACTCTTGGCCCACCAAATTACGATCGAACATCGTCGTGGAACCGAGAATGAAGGCCTGGATGCCTTATCGCGCTTATACGAGGACCAGGAGCCTGTAGAGTGGTCCGAAGTCCTCGATGAAATTAAAAATAAGGGTGTAGATCTAGTACATATTCAAGTTCGCTCATGGTACGATATAAAGAAAGCTAACGTTAGAAAATATCCTGAGAATTTTGTTGATTGGCGTATAAATAGTGAAGATAAACTAGAGTATTATAAACCTGATTACTTAAAAGAGTATATTGACGATCATTTTAAAGAAAAACCACGATGTACCGGATGCGGGTCATTTGGGTCGCGATAAGATGTATCATCGGATACGCACACGCTACTACTGGCCTGGTATGTATCGCGATGTCGGCGAGTATGTTGAGAACTGTGAAACTTGTAAAAAGATCAAATATAAACAGACCTCGTCTCAAGCGCCGATGCGCACGCGACAACCTATCGAACCCTGGGCCATAGTCGCGGCCGATGTGACTGGCACATTTCCGCAATCTAAAGCCGGTTATCAATACGTTTTAATTGTACAAGACCTATACACGCGTTTTATTGAGGTCTTTAGACTTCGTAAACAGACCGGATTAAATGTTAAAAAGAGTTTACGTCGTGTTTTCTCACGCTGGGGATACCCTCTGTTTTTAATCACAGATAACGGCAAAGAATTTATTAATCAAGAGATTAAAGATTACTTAAAAGAAACGGGAGTAAAGTCAGTACCAACCGCGATCGCGCATCCTCAGAGTAACCCGGTTGAAAGAATTAACCGTACTCTTAAACCAATGATTCGAGCATTTATTTCGAAAGATCAGACGTCATGGGATGAGCACTTAGGCGAATTCCAACTTGCTTATAATAGTAGTTATCATGCCTCACTGCACATGTCGCCATACTACTTGGTTCATGGCAAAGAACCACGGCTGTCGGGTAAAATTACTGGACTCGAAATAGATGACTTGGACCTCGATGATACTGCGTGGCGTACTCGGGTTAATCGCCTTGATCAATTACGGCATAAAATTGAAGAAGTAATGAGAAAAGAAAGTGAAAAACAAGCCGTATATCACGATAAGGGACTTAAAGAGCCACCCAAACTGCAAGTGGGTGATCCAGTATATTACCCAAATCGAAAATTGAGTAGGAAAGCCGACCAATATTCGTCTAGTTTGGCTAGTAAATTCTTAGGACCAGCCATTGTTAACAAAATCATTAGTCCTTTGGTCGTTGAATTAAAATCAGAGACTGGGAAAATTTTGGGCAATCATTATGTACCCGATTTAAAATTGCCCAGGCGCAGCCAAAGGCTGATGAAGACCGTTTAACTTTCCTTCAGCTTCCGAGCCCCAATCTCAAGTCTGGCAACGGGGAGTATAACCGGGCAGCATTGGTACGACGTGAGAGTGTGGCTCTCTCGCTGTCCTTGTGGGTTTTTTGGTCTTTCTCTCTCTCTCTCGTTACAGTCCGATTGCTGAGTTCGGCTGAGTTAGGCGTTAGACCACAAGAGATGATTCCACGCAGCAGGTGACCGTAAATCGGTCATGTGCGCATAATTAGGTAGGGGTCATCGGAGGTTGGGGCCTAAGACGACTAGATAAAAGAGACGATTCAAGTGCAGGAGAGGAATTCAATTCAAGCGACACTCAAGTTCAAGTGTTCGGCTAGATAGATCGACACTCAAGTGGAAGCGCTGACACCGACAGCAGCATCATTAGCTATTCGATTCACTCATTGAAAATTTTCTAGTTTAAAATATCTTTGTTCTTTTGTATAAACTGGTTAATAAAAACCAAAAATTTAAGTGATAAGTGGGAGTGTCCAGCATCAAGTTCCAGTCCGATAGCAGTATCAAGTCTCATATCAACAGTCAGGATCCAGAAGAGGAGGTCCACGATGCAGCGGCGTCCAGTTCCGTCGGTACGTCGAACACAATAAACCAGATAAGATTTATGATAAAATTATTATTTTATATCTCTCTCTTCAACGTAATATTTTACGCTAAATAATTACTGATTTTATTACCCCGTGTCCATTAAATAATTTCGTATAAATATATTTATTTGTTGTCGCTGGACATTTATTATTTTATAAGTAAAGGGGAAATTTTGTACATATCTGGGGATTTGGTTAAATAAAATTAATTGTATATAATAATTAAATTAAGCCTAAAAATTACTTTCATCACCAGTGTCTTTAGAATAAGTTAAATTTCAGCCGCGTGTCCGGTCAAGACGAGTCGACCCATCTCTGAGATCTGTTTCCCGCGTTCAGAACCAGCAACATCATAATTAAAATTTATATTTATTATTAATAATTAATTATTTAATCGGGAAATTTTGTAACTGTGGTTCGTGGCTACTGGACACGAAGTAGCCAAGGTCACCGTTATAACGATCAAGGTCCGGTTCGTACGCCCAGCTACCGTTAACCGAATGCTCAATCAGGATATCAATTCTCTAGTTACAAACACCGTCAAGTGTCCGGAGTTCGGTAAGGTTCAGAGTTTGATTCCCAAAAGAACTGATGAGCTAAAGTCCATGGTCTTTTTATATGATCTTCACATATGAAAAGTGGTGGTAACCAGTTTCCTATACGAGAGGACTCGGACTCGCCCGAGTTCTAGGCCCATGTACACGTGTGATCCCCGGGAAATAGATTTTGACTATTAAGTAGGCTGACGACCTGACGCTACTCTGTTGCCGAGCATGCTCGTGCAGGAAGCCATAAATTTGGAGGTTTCCATTAGCTTTCTCTAATTTCCAAGAATCACATGCAGGTGCGCATGAGTTGGGTGGTCTATAGTTTTAAGATGAAAAATCAAAGAAAAGACTACCGCTTCTATACTTAGATTAGTTAAATGGGAACGGATACATAAATTTTAAAAGTTCGTTAAGTGAAAACTGATGAAATCTGTAGAATAAGAGAAACTTATAATACATGTATCCGATTAGTACCTTTTCTATGTGGGACAGTACGACTTAATTGTCAACGCTAAGGTAGGTATATTTGTCCGGTACGACTGCTGGCGTCAGTAAGTCGGTGTTATAAAAAAAAAGGGTCTAAGTGCAAGAGGTCTCGGGCTCTCACGTACTAGGTGGACAGATTCTTTTATGCGATCTACACTACTGATGGTTACTCTGTTAATTATTATATATAAAAAAAACTGAAGGTCTATTCGGAACACATCATTTTGTGTTACCACCTGTGTCTTACTATATTCTGACTATGTCGTCATAGTTCTTGAGAAAAATATTTTTCTCATCTACCTTTTTTTTTCAAAAATTAAAAAAAAAATTATTTTAACGACTTGTAAGGATACGAGTTGAACGTATCAGCCGTGACAACATCATGGCAATACGTCACATACTAACAAGAATTCAAGAGTTCTATCATATGATCCTCGTTTAACTGATGATCGTTCTCACTCAAGAAATCTTTCTCGACATCGCTCTCGCTCAAAAAATCTTTTACGACACCGTTCCCGCTCAAGAAATCTTTCTCGACACCGCTCTCGCTCAAGAAATCTTTCTCGACACCGTTCTCGCTCAAGAAATCTTTCACGACACCACTCCCGCTCAAGAAATCTTTCACGATACCGTTCCCGCTCAAGAAGTCTCTCACGACATCGTCTGCGTGAAAGATCTCGAAGCCGTTCTGTTTACTCTGTTTACCGTAGTGGTCAAAGCCGGAGTAAACAATCTCACCGTCATGATTAATATTATTCATCCTAAATTCTTAATTTTACCTATTTATCTATTTTTTTTCATCCAAAACAAATATGTTTTCTTCTCAATAATGCTTATTAATTAATTTCATTATTCACTGAATTACATTTATCTTTTTGTCTGTTCTGATTTTAATTATAAATCAACCTTAATAAAAATTGATTAAAATTAATAAGGCATTAGAACTCTTATTTTTTTTAACTTCCCGCTAAGAAAATCGACGATTTTCAAAAATTTCGGGAAGTTATTGTTTTCACCCCGATTTTCGAAAATCGAGTTTTCATCAGATGTCGACGTTTTGAGGTCCTAGGAAGCTATTCTGACTATTTTCAGAATGATGTCCGAGTGTGTGTGTGTGTGTGTGTGTGTGTGTGTGTATGTATGTAAACTCTTTGTAACTTTTGAACTAATGAATCGATTTGGATGGTTGCGGTGGCAATCGAAAGAACTTGTTGGCCATCAACTTTCCTGAAAATTTCAGATTATTTGATCGAATAGACTCGAAAATATTTGGGAATTACGAAAAAAAAAAATTTTTTTTTTAGTTTTTTATTGATTTCTCAAGAACGACTTATACGATCGACTTCAAAATCTAATCAGCTCTAGTACTCAATAAAACGCGTCGATTGCCACCTCAAACATTGAAATCGGATAATTCGTTCGAGAGTTATCGAGGGAGAAAGAAATGGTGAAAAACGGTAAAAGTTGAAATCGATCGCGTCAGCCGTTTCGAAAATATTAAAAAAAACCGTTTTTCACCATTTCTTTCTCCCTCGATATCTCATGAACGAATGAACCAATTAAGATGGCTAAGGCGGCAATCGACGCGTTTCATCAAATTCTAGAGCTGATTAGATTATGAAGTCGATCGTATAAGTCACTTCAGAGAAATTACTAAAAAACAAAATTTTTTTTTTTCCGTAATTCGCCAATATTTTCGAGTCTATTCGATCAAATAATCTGAAATTTTCGGAAAAGTTGAAGGCCAACAAGCTCTTTCGATTGCCACCTCAACCATCCAAATCGATTCATTAGTTCAAAAGTTACAAAGAGTTTACATACATACACACACACACACACATACATACACACACTCGGACATTATTCTGAAAATAGTCAGAATAGCTTCCTAGGACCTCAAAACGTCGACATCTGATGAAAACTCGATTTTCGAAAATCGGGGTGAAAACAATAACTTCCCGAAATTTTTGAAAATCGTCGATTTTCTTAGCGGGAAGTTAAAAAGAAACAAGTCCTCTGGTGGAATCAAGACTGTGCTACTGCTTTCAAAGAGGTCAAATATGCCAGGAAACAGTTTAATAAAAATAGATTCAACGATCCTAAGGACCTCTTTAAGATTGAGTTTAAGAAGAAAAGAGCTAAAGCTCGCAGAACTTTCAAAGATAGCCGCAGAGCCTCATGGGCAAACTTTGTCTCATCAATAAACAATAGTACATCTACAGCCACCATGTGGAAAAAAGTGAAGGCCATCTCAGGTAATAGTAGACACAACAAAATTGTACTCGAAGACGCAAATGGTAGTCTACAGAGCGAACCTGCAATTACAGCTAACATACTGGCGAACGCCTTCGCGGCGACTTCCAAGACTGATAATTACTCTAACTCGTTTAAAGCTTATAAAATAGATCAGGAAACAAACGCCGAGTTCAATCTGAAGAACAATTCTAACCCTATCAACAATGAAACTAGAATGCATGAGCTGACCCGAGCATTAATGCTAGCTAAAAAAACTACTGCTGGCCCGGACAACATTCCGAACCACCTGCTAAAAAATCTACCACTAAGCGGATTAATGTTCCTATTAAATCTATATAACTACATATGGACCAAACAAGTATTTCCAGGTAACTGGAAAGAAGCAATAATAGTTCCAGTATTGAGACAAAACAAACCAGCCACCAGCACAAATAGCTATTGACCTATAACGCTTACATTCAATATGTGTAAGCTTCTGGAAAAAATCATCTGCAAAAGACTAAGATGGTACCTAGAATCAAATAACAAACTGTCACCCTACCCTCGCGGTTTTGATTCACCCTGGAAACACCCCGGAAACACGATGGAATCACGGTGGATCCACGGCGGTTACACGGTGGGTTTTTTGTCATTTTATCACCGTGATTCCACGGTGATTACACGGTGTATTCACCGTGATTCCACGATGATTGCACGGTGTACCCACCGTGATTCCACGTACACCGCGTAATCACCGTGGATACACTGTGGAATCTCGGTGAACACACCGTGGAATCAGGGTGGGTACACCGTGTTACTATCGTGGAAACACCATGTAACCACCGTGTATACACGGTGATAAAATGGCATAAACCCACCCTGTAACCACCCTGGATCCACCGTGATTCCACCGTGTTTCCACTCCCAGGGTGTTTCCAGGCTGATTTAAATACCAATTTGGCTTCAAAGAAAACAGATCCACACAAGACTACCTAGTAAATATGGAAAGTGATATATGTGATGCATACGCCCAAGGAAATACGGTGGTTACAGTTGCAATGGACTTAGAAAAGACGTATGAGATGGCTTGGCCTCACCGAGTACTAAAAATACTGGAAAACTTGAGCCTCACTGAAAATTTCAAAATTTGAATAAACATGTATTTTATTTTTCTCCTATCAATTTTTTACTTTTATTGATAAAATGATTTTATTGGTTAATAGATTAAAATTTGACTTTGCTAAATTTAACAATTAAGAAAAAAAATTACAGTACTTTTTAGGTATATAATGTTCACAAACATACCCAAAATAGAGGCTTTATTTAGGTATAATTTGAGTAGTTTGTTAGTATATTACCGAAAAGTGACCGAAACTGGGCTAAAATTTTGTGCATATTTTCAGTATTTTTTAGGTATGACCAAATTCGCTAGGGTATATTTACAATTGTCCGAAAAATGTCATGAAAAATAACCTCGATTTCTGCACTACAGAGTAGATTAAGATGAACTGATTTATAAATATATATAGTTGTACCACAAATAATACGAACAAAATAGATATCATTTGTATATACATATATACTCTCACACAAGCATCACATCATGGTATTGTGACAACATTTGTCTTTCATACGTAAACGCTTTAGGTGGCATATACTATACCATTTCAGAAAATTTACAATCCAACTGTCGTAATTTTTGTAGCTTGTGTTGTAAAAACATAGAGCCAGCACTGTAAATTAAGAGGAAGAAAAAAAGAATGAACATTATATTTTTTATTCTTTTACTATTTACGATAGTAACATTGTAATATTTCTCATTGAATTTTATACAACAAACTCTTAATGAAATTACGATAGTGAATAGTAAAAAATCTTTTAGAAACTGTAAATTTTCGTATCATATATTTGAAAGTTACAGATAATAAAAGTATAATCCAGGATTACGATAGTAATATTGGAATTTTTCGTCAAATTTTTTTTCCGTGTAGTATCAACATAAATAAAAAAAATCTATTAATTATTATTCAAGTCATTTTCAGACAGTTCTCCCCACTTTTTTGATAGTATGAGCGTGCTTTTTTTTTTAAATTGTGATCGTGAATGTAACAGACATGATACCATTTTTTTGTTGAATTAAATATTAAAAAAAATGCCGGCTTACCAATTAGCAATAATAATAATAATTATAATAATAATAATAATAAAAACAGTTGTAGTCGGACGGTGATGCGCAAGCACTCCCGATGGAATAAATGTACGTATAATGTATAGATATATCACCATCCATGTTAATTTTACATATATATATATATTTATGTTATGATATCGACGCGGTTTTGGTCGCAAATTGTAGGGCATTTGGTGTTCTTTAAAAGTGCCCATAGTAACTCAGCTGTAATTCCAGCTGTTTCACTTGTGTCCGCTGCGGAAGTCATTCTTCCTATGAAATTGACGTTTACTGGCTTGCAGAACGTAAACCAATGAAAGTAAACTAAAAATGTTGATAGAAATTTTGTAGGAAATTTTATTCCTTTCAAAAAAAGTCCTATGAGTCAAGTCGCTAAAGTCCATAGTTTCCGAGTTATAGAAGTTTTAATAATTTAAAAAGTATAATATTTAAAAAAAACGACAATTGGTATTTCATTTTTTAAATTATTAAAATTCCTATAACTCGGAAACTATAGACTTTAGCGAATTGACTCATATGACTTTTTTTGAAGGGAAGAAAATTTACTACAAAATTCCTATTGAGATTTTTAGTGTTATTTCATTGGTTTATGTTCTGCAAGCCAACAAAGGTCAATTTCCTAGGAAAAATGACTTCCGCAGCAGACACAAGTGAAACAGCTGGAATTACAGCTAATTTACTATGCGCTTTTTTGAAGAACACCAAATGCCCTACAATTTGCGACCGAAACCGCGTCGATATTATAAAACGCAGTCGAGTATTAGAAAGTTAAAAAAAAATCTGGGCGTCGGTTGGCCTTGCGGGCCAGCCTCAAAACTTCCCGCTGTTTTCAAGCTCAAGGAGCTCGAAAACATTAGTGCGGATGTTTTTTCGAGCTCGAAGAGCTCGAAAATGCTATTGCATGCGGTTGTTTTTTATGATCTTCTCACGCTCTAACGTTTTACGTAACGTAAGTTACGTTTTATGCTGAAGTTTGAAAATTTAAGAATCGAAAATCATTGACAAAGAAGCGGTTTTTAAAATTCAATTCCCGATTATGTTCAATAAAATCAGTATATTAAGGCAGAAATCAATGTCAGGGATCAAAATCAAGATTCAAATAAGTTTTGACTTATGTTAGAAATGATAAAATATGAAATATCCGAGAAAAATTTCGTTGTTTTCAATTTTTTTGTTGATGATATGATTTAAACTAAAAAACAAGTTAGATGACATTATATGATGATAAAAAAAAATCATAAAGAGGAAGAGTTGATATGATTTTACACATAGACACATTTTAGTATATTATGTTAAGATTTATCCGGAAAAAATAACATAAAATGTTATTTTTTTAATTTTTCAACGCCGACATCTTTTGAACTAATTAACCGATTTTGACATTTGAGCTAGGAATCGGCGCGTTTTATTGAATTCTAAAGCTGATTAAAGTTTGAAATCGATACGTTGAGCGGTTTCGAAGATATTTGGAAAAACTCGTTTGTTACCATTTCTTTCTCCAACGATATCTCATGAACGAATGAACCAATTAAGATGGCTAAGGCAGCAATCGACGCGTTTCATCAAATTCTAGAGCTGATTAGATTATGAAGTCGATCGTTTAAGTCACTTCAGAGAAATTACTAAAAAACAAAAAACAAATTTTTTTTTTTTTTTCGTAATTCGCAAATATTTTCGAGTCTATTTGATTAAATAATCTTAAATTTTAAGGAAAGTTGATGGCCAACAAGCTCTTTTGCTTGCCAACTCAACGATCCAAATCGATTCATTAGTTAAAAAGTTACAAAGAGTTTACACACACACACACACTCGGAAATCATTCTGAAAATAGTCAGAATAGCTTCCTAGGACCTCAAAACGTCGACATCTGGTGAAAACTCGATTTTCGAAAATCGGGGTGAAAACAATAACTTCCCGAAATTTTTGAAAATCGTCGATTTTCTTAGCGGGAAGTTAAAAAGTAATTTGATTTACGTGTATTTTAAATGGGGAATCTTCGAAATCAAATGGAAAGTACTTAGGATTGGAATTAAAAGCTCAAACTTAGCAGGAATTTTTGTTATAGCATAAAAAACAATATTTCGCTTGATGAGCAACGAAAAAAATACTTTCGCCGGAAACGAAGCACCCTAATATATATATATGTATATATATATAGTTATACAGCCTTTTTTTTAACTTCCCGCTAAGAAAATCGACGATTTTCAAAAATTTCGGGAAGTTATTGTTTTCACTCCGATTTTAGAAAATCGAGTTTTCATCAGATGTCGACGTTTTGAGGTCCTAGGAAGCTATTCTGACTATTTTCAGAATGATGTCCGAGTGTGTGTGTGTGTGTGTGTGTGTGTGTGTGTGTGTAAACTCTTTGTAACTTTTGAACTAATGAATCGATTTGGATGGTTGAGGTGGCAATCGAAAGAGCTTGTTGGCCGTCAACTTTCTTGAAAATTTCAGATCATTTGATCGAATAGACTCGAAAATATTTGCGAATTACGAAAAAAAAAAAATTTGTTTTTTGTTTTTTAGTAATTTCTCTGAAGTGACTTAAACGATCGACTTCATAATCTAATCAGCTCTAGAATTTGATGAAACGCGTCGATTGCCGCCTTAGCCATCTTAATTGGTTCATTCGTTCATGAGATATCGTTGGAGAAAGAAATGGTAACAAACGGGTTTTTCCAAATATCTTCGAAACCGCTCAACGTATCGATTTCAAACTTTAATCAGCTCTAGAATTCAATAAAACGCGCCGATTGCCGCCTTAGACATCTCAATCGGTTAATTTGTACGAGAGATATCGCGGGAGAAAGAAATGGTGGATAATGGTTTTTTCCAAATATTTTCGAAATGACTGACCCGATTAATTCCAAATTTTTTTTTTTTAGTATTTTGAAAGTATTTCAAAAACGACTTGATGAATCAATTTAAAAATCTGATCAGTTATAGAACTCAATAAAACATGTCGATTGTCGCCTTGAATGTCTTAATCGGTTTATTCGTTCGAGAAATATCGTTTGAAAAAAAATCGTAAAAAAACTTTTCTTTCGAAAACAACGGCATACAAAAGTATTTTCAAGCTCGAAGAGAAAATGTATCTACAACAATTTTCTGAGCTCAAGGAGCTCGAAATAGGCGGGAAGTTTTGGGGCTGGCCCGCAGGGTCAACCGACAGACCGATTTTTATTTTATTAATCGTAATTAAACCGCACCGAGTTACCTAGCCATTCGCAATAGGAGACCTGCAAATCTTTCAAAGAATTAAAAAAAAAAAATTTGATTCAATTACTGCATTTTTTCGCAAGTTACAATGTATACGGGTTTGAGACTTGACGGACAGTAAATTGTTTTAAACTATTTTGATACTTTTTCCGTTTTTATTTAACTAAATAAATGTTTAAAAAGTATGGAATTAATCTCCATTAAATTATCTTCAAAATAGTATGCAACATATCTTAATTCCGGGAACTAAGAAAGGTATAATAATTAACCCGTCAGCACTCACGTTTTGAGCATTTTGCTCACGCTCGATTTAAAACAATGATAACTTTTTTTTTTCAAATGGAAAGGGTAGATGAATATTTTCTACCTTCGAGTAATTTTATTTTTTTTTGAATTATGAACTTTTGTAATGCCTTAATTTTATATATATTTTATAAGAAAATATTTTTCTCATGCGCGTCGAAAAGTGTGAGCATTCTTCTCATCACGGAATTGTAGATGTAACAAAAAAAAATTACTTTCGGTAACGTTCGGGCCAGTTCGTGTGCCTTCGTAAGTGAATAGCTCTTCGGCAGCACTCGGTATACTTTCGTAACGGTATGATTCGCATCATGAGTCGAGCAAAAAAACAAAATGAAAACAAAATCACACCAATTTTTTTTATTTTCGTTGCGTAAAAAACGTTTCGATCTTCAGGTATATAAAAATGTGGACGGGTTATTGCTCAATACATATATTATTACTAATAATAACAGTCCAATACATATATAAAATACTATGTACTTTATTTTTTCAATTATAACAAATATTATAAATAATTAATGATCTGTATTGTTAAAAGATTTAATAGCAAGCTACAGCTGTAGCGTATGACTTGTTTGAATGAATAATGGCGTTGATGTCGATGTTTCTGGCGGTTAAAATCTGCTTCCTCTGTCTAGTTCGTTGAAGACCCGCGTCAGTGCTCTTCTCGGTCCTGACGCGCTCTCTGCTGAGCTCTGATGGAATCAGCGGCAAGGGTGCCACAAGTACTCCCCCTCCAGTGTCTTCAACACTGGTAGAAGAGAATGATACTTTTTTATTTGCTTTTTTTGTTGTTCCAGGCGTAGATGTTGATGTTGACGGTGTAGGTGATGGCTCGAGGTTTTCTTGCTGTTGTGGTGCCGGTTGTTCGTCGTTGGTGTAATGAGCGGGTTTTAGTCGTTCAATATTTATATTTTTATGTTCCCCGTCAATATTTATCTTGAAAACTCTATCACTTAGCCTTTTTACCACTTCATAGGGGCCCGTGTATGGTGGTTCCAGGGGCGCCTTGACATGGTCACTTCTGACAAACACGTGGGTGCAATCATATATATTTTTTAGCAAAAACAGTCGGTCTTTGTTGTGATGAGATGTTGGAGTTGGGCGTATGTCTCGCATTATTTTCCGGTGTCTTTCCACAAACGCTTGAGAATCAGCTGGTAGGTCTTGATGGACAAAAAATTCTCCGGGGTCTCGCAAGGTCGTACCGAAGAGCATTTCTGCTGGTGAAGCTTTTAAATCTTCTTTAAAACTGGTTCTGAGACCCAGCATAACTGCCGGTAAAGCGTAGATCCACGGTGTATCAGGTTTACACATCAATGATGCTTTTAGTGTTCGATGCCATCTTTCGATCATGCCATTTGCTGCCGGGTGATACGGTGTGGTTCTTACTCTTGTTGTTCCTGTGAATTTGGTTAATGCTTTAAATAGAGCAGACTCGAATTGAGCGCCTTGATCAGTTGTGATAGTAAGAAGTGTGCCGTAGAATGAGATCCATTCATTGAAAAATGCGGTGGCAACCGTATCAGCCGTTATGTCCTTCATCGGTATCGCAATTGGCCAACGAGAAAATCTGTCGATGATTGTCAGACAATATCGATATCCGTTAACCTCTGGCAATATGATGATGTCTAAATTTACGTGATTGAATCTACGTTCGGGAACTTCGATACTTTCGTGTGGTAGACGATTGTGTCGTTGAATTTTTGCACACTGACATTGCGGACACTCTCTGGACTATTTTATGGCGTTTTTTTTTATTTCAGGCCAAATAAATTTTTCCTTTATCATTTTACAAGTATTACGACCACTCGGATGCGATAAACCATGTATTACTTCGAATGCTGTCTTACGTAAATCACTTGGAATATAAGGTCTGACTATTCCAGTAGCTATGTCGCAGTATACTGGAATGTTTGGTTCTACGTTGAGACGTTGAAGATTCAACGATGAATTCCTGATGAGATTTTGTAGTTCCTCGTCATCTTCTTGTGCCTGTCTGATTGTTTCTGCGTCCAGTTTTGTCGGCATATTTATAGCATTTATTCTAGAGAGTGCATCCGCTACAACGTTTTCTTCACCTTTGAGGTGCAATATTTCTGTTGTGAATTGTGATATGTAGCTTAACTGACGAGCTTGTCTTGGTGATGCTTTTTCTGGTTTTTGGCGGAACGCGTACATTAAAGGCTTGTGATCAGTCTTAATTATGAATGTACGACCTTCAACAATATGTTGAAAATATTTTATAGCAGCGTATATAGCTAACAACTCTCTATCATAAGTGCTGTATCTTGATTCCGTGTCGCTGAGTTTCCGGGAAAAAAGTCCGATGGGAGTCCATTTGTCATCGATCAGCTGCTCCAGTGCAGCACCAATCCCTGTGTCTGATGCATCGGCTACTAGCGCGAGTGGTGCGGTGTTTGAGATAAACTGAGTAAGTGCAATGGAAGCTATGCTTTGCTTGCACTGTTCAAAAGCTTCATCTGCTTCTGGTGTCCAACGTATTACCCGTTTGTCGTTTTTCCGAGCATCTCTTAAGTAATTGTTTAACGGAGCTTGCATTTGAGCTGCATGTGGAATTAAACGACGGTAATAATTTATTGAACCCAAGAAACTTCTTAATTCTTTGATAGTTTTAGGTTTTGGATAATTTTTCATTGCTTCCACTCTTTCTTGAGGAGGTTTGTACCCGAACTCGTTGATGGTGTATCCCAAGTTACTTAACTTCTGACTTACCGAATTCACATTTACTGGGATTTATTGTGTATCCGTGCTGCCGCAGTCGTTCGAATAAAATTCTTAAATGTTTTAGGTGTTCTTCATGGTTTTGGGATTTTACCAGGACGTCATCCACATAGTATTCAACGAAGCCCAGGTCTTGTAAGATTGAATCTATGCTTCTTTGAAAAGTTTGTCGTGCATTACGTAGACCGTACGGTGAAAACTCGTATTCAAATAAGCCGAAGGGCGTGATTATTGCTGTCTTCTCTATATCCTCGTCAGCAATGAGCATTTGGCTGTAAGCTTTTGCCATATCGATTTTTGATAATACCTTGGTTCCTGGTGGAAGTTGAATGATGTTTTGTATCATCGGTGGTGGATATCTATCTACAACTGTTTGAGCGTTTAATTTACGATAGTCTCCACAAAGTCTCCACTCACCTGATTTTTTTTGTTTCATCAGTATCGGACTCGCCCACGGGCTCTTTGACGGTCGAATTATTCCCTGCTCCAGGAGCGAGTTGATTTCGGCTATTGCCGCTGCTAATTTCTCTCCAGCTAGCTTGTGAGGACGTTCTGCAACGGGTTGTCCAGTGGTGATGATACGATCTACAACTTTCGGATGTATATTTCTGTGTGGTTTTGTCCTTGACTTAGTTATATCTATGTATTCATTCAAGAGATCTGTGTATTGTTGTGTATGATTATTTTGAGAGATCATGCTCACAGATACTGTGGATATTCCATATTCGTCAGTTTGTTTTAGTTCTCCAATAGCTTCGAGACTTGTTGTTGGGTCAATCAGTCTTTGACTCCTGAGATCAACTACTAAACCATAATGAGCGATTAAATCGGCACCGATTGTGGCTGATTTTACGTCGGCAATTATGAATTCCCAGTTAATTTGTCGTCGCAGACCCAGGTTGAGTATGAACGACGTTGTCCATAAGTGTTGATGATAGTTGAGTTGGCTGCATATAATTTGTATGCAGTTTCTTGCAAATTTTGTTTAATACTGGTGCGAGGTATGACAGATACGACGGATCCAGTATCGACTAGAAATCTTTGGTTATTAGTTGTGTCGAATACATGGAGGCGTAGTTCACGATTTATCGTGTCGGTGGTTGCACTGTCGCCCATAGCCTCCGCTGACGACAGTGGTTTTAGTTTTCCGATTGTTTCAATGGATTTTTAGGACACCAGGGTCCACTGCACTTGTATGCCGCTTCACCGAATTTGTGGTGATAATAACACACGCCATCAGGGTATTGTATGCGTGGTCTTGATCGCGAGCGTTGTCGGAAACCATGTGTTGTCTTACTTTTTTCTGTTGATTCTTTTATGCTGTTGCATAACTCGTTCATTCTTCTTTCCAGTCTGTCCAATTTTTCTTCGTATTCTTTGTTTTTTTCTATTTTCGATTGATTTTGTGAGGTTTTTTCTAAATTTTTTGCACTGGAATTTACAGCCATAATGTAGTAATTCTTTTTTTCCAGCATTTTATCGGCAATTTCAGCCTGTTGTGTGAGGTTAAGGTTTTGTATTACCATGAGGATGTCTTGAACGTTGGTTGGTAGTAAACTGAGCCGTTTTGTCTTCAGAAGATCGTCAGTAGCTTGATTATTTGCCAATTCTTTCATCTGTCGCAATAATTGGGATGGCTTCTTGTCACCAAGTTCCACTTCAGATAAAAGTCTGTGTAACTGTCGTTCCGATGATTCAGAAAAACGATTGATTAGTGCTCTTTTTAATAACTCGTAAGAATTGCCATCAGGTTGTCTATTAATGATATCAGACACTTCGTTGATTGCGTGTTGATCTAAAATTTCCATCACTGAGTCATATTTAGATCTGTCACTTCGAATGATCTTTTTTCTGAATACAGATTCGATTTGTATGAACCATAATTGCGGTTTATTTTTCCAGAAGGTAGGTAATTTATAATTAGATAAAGCTGCCAATTCGTTTTGAACGTTACCTTGTTCATTGTTGACGTTGTTGCCTGCGCCTGGAGGTGGAGGAATCTGTTGATTTGGATCAACGACTTGTTGGTTATTGGCGTTGTTACCTGCCTCGGGAAGCGGTGGAATGTTTTGGTTTACGTTGACCACTTGTCCTTGCGGAGGATTTTGTCTCAGCTGCTGTAGTTTTAGTTGAAGATTCTGGATCTGTCTTCTTAATTCTTCTTGATCAGCTTCGTTTCCCTGGTTTCCCTCGTTGTCCGACATTTTGATTTTTATTTTTTTAGAAGGGGTAACCAATGTGGACGGGTTATTACTCAATACATATATTATTACTAATAATAACAGTCCAACACATATAAAATACTATGTACTTTATTTTTTCAATTATAACAAATATTATAAATAATCAATGATCTGTATTGTTAAAAGGTTTAATAGCAAGCTACAGCTGTAGCGTATGACTTGTTTGAATGAATAATGGCGTCGATGTCGATGTTTCTGGCGGTTAAAATCTGCTTCCTCTGTCTAGTTCGTTGAAGACCCGCGTCAGTGCTCTTCTCGGTCCTGACGCGCTCTCTGCTGAGCTCTGATGGAATCAGCGGCAAGGGTGCCACAAAAATTCCACATGCAATCAAATAAAACTGAGAAAAACCCACTTTGCCCCTTTCTACAGTTAAATTTTTCACCTTTTATATTCATTCTAATATTGCTTCATTGATATAGCATTATTTTCATGTGTTGTAATAAAAAAAAAATTTTTTTTTATACGCCCTTTTGACTTTAAGACATAATTTTCTTGAAGCCAAAAGGGCGTATATCTTGAGATACACCCTTCTGGCGTTAGTAATTAAAAAAAATTTTTTTTTATTGATCTTGACGTTTCAAACGATTTTGAGTTGAATGGCAAAAAAAAAAATTTGTTATACGCCCTTTTGGCACAAAACCCTATCTAACTGCTGTCCACCCTTTTGGCATTTCGCACGCGATATGATTATCAAATCGTTCCGGTATTGGGTCTTGTTCCGGTACTGGGACATTTACCTTAATTTAGCGTTAAAAATAAATTTGTGTTAAAGTAACTTGAGTTCAAATACTACATTGCAGGATCCAATCATTAACTAAAATAAAAACTAAAGTAAGTTAATACGTTATTGCAACACTACTAAATAAGTTTATCTTACATCAAGTTTCAAATATTTTGCGATCAACATTTTACGTTTCAATATTTCTGCAGTAATTATTATAGCAAAACAGTGCTAAGTTACTTTAGATTAATTGGATTTAATAGGCAAGTATTATCAATAATTTTGCAAAACTGAGTCAAGTCTTATAAGATATTTTTGAGAATGATATATTATAGACTATTTTATAGTTCGTAATACAAATTTCAAGTTCATTTTTAATCGACTTGCTTATTTTAGATCCTTAAACTATTATATATTTTTTCTTGAAGATTGATCAATTAAA
Organism: Microplitis demolitor; assembly: GCF_026212275.2. NCBI lineage: Eukaryota > Metazoa > Arthropoda > Insecta > Hymenoptera > Braconidae > Microplitis > Microplitis demolitor. Next base: position 9,078,064 of record NC_068550.1, on the reverse strand, counting down.
TCACATAGAAGTAATTTGAGCTCAAACTATTCCGAGATAAGTTTTATTAAAGGGTTAGGTGGGTTTCAGCGGTATAAAAAAAAGGTATTTTTACGATTTTTTTTTTTCAATATAAACAATCATGTAATTTAAAAATATAATATGGCATATCAAAGGTACATATTTCAACAATGTCTCCTGAAATTTTTACATAAAAATGTTGAAAATTCAGCCGTTGAGACCTTATCTCCCTGGGTGTCTCACAAAAAAGTGCCCTCGCCGTGGACAGCATAACCTATTATTGGTTCATCTAAAATTAAAAAACCAAAAATATTCCGTCAGTACATAAATAAATCTCGTGTTTGAACGAAGGAAAAAAAAATTAAAATTTTCATTTTTTCTCAGACTTTGAACAAAAAATCTCATTTTTTGGTCAAATTCATGCCATTTAATAGCTTAAAAAAATAAGTTATAATGAAAAAAAAAAAAAAACCCTTCGTTCAATAACTAGATAATGTTATTTTAAAGATGTGCACACCATTCGAACTAAATCGGACCATAACTTTTCGAGAAATCGTGTCCACCGACTTCAAAAATGAAGTTTTAAGAAAAACGCGTTTAAAGTTTTAAGTTGAAATCACATGCAAAAAAAAAATTTTTTTTCAACTTACATAGAATCATCGATTCCAGCACCATAAAGCAGAGTACCCGCAGCTGCGGCAATATCTAGGGTATTCTTTGCTCTTGTCTGGGACGAATTCTTGCTTCACGAGTCTCAATGTCAGCTTTCTCTTCGGCAATGAGTATGCGGTTCTCATCTTTTTTTCGAGCATACTCATGGCTGTTTCGACCAAGTTTCAAGTCCATGCCATGCATAAGAAGCAACAAAACTGAGACTCCTTCGTTGAATGTGCCAGCAGCGACATATGCAGCGATCCCAACTATTGTTGAACCAGCAGATACAGTTACATCTGTCGTATTATCAATATCATTTTCATCACACTTTAATTTTTTTTTGTTTTGCAGCCGATGAAAAAAGTGCTTTAGCGACCGCGTCAACACATTCATAAATTTTATCAACATAAAAAACGTACGTTGACTTATTCAAGAAAGAAGCACTTACTTCCATCAAGCCACAGAATTTTTTACATCCGGCAAGTCCTAAGCCTAATATTCGCATCACAAAAATAAACCTACGACTTATTTCGTAAGCTTTTCCAATTTTATGACACGATGAAATGTATCGAGGCTGACATTTTTCACACTCTACGAGAATTTTGAAACCAAGGCCAAATTTCACACACTGTTTAAAATCTACTTTCCCGTTGCATATTTTGTCCTGTCCATTTTCGTTTATAATATTAGAGCATTTCACAAATGAAGATAACGTTGAAAAATCTAAAAAAAAGTCGATGATTGGATACTGCAAAGTACCGTCTTTTGGCATATGATTTTCATCTTGGCTTCTAAGTTTTTTCGCCGACGTGCTGGTGAAAGATTTATCATGTACCTCAGGATTTTTAGGATTGAATGATTGTTTTCTCTTTCTTGGTCTATCTTTTCTTCGACCACTGGTTATCCGATCAGATCTCGTCACTTTACTCATGATGATTAAAAATTTGTTAACCCTTTTAATTTCACAGAAACCAAAATTCACAAACACTTATAACCTCAAAGAAACCTTGTGGATAAGGAGGCAACCAAGAACTGAAATGTTTAAAACTAGTTTAAGTTACCTTTGAATGGTATACAATAAGCAAACAAGAAGAACGGTCAATAGCCAGCTGCTTCCGTATACCTGCGGTGCGCTACACCGACGTGGCCTGATGGGCGGAACTTCTAAAGGGTCTATCTCTTAGAATTTTACTCGGATCGATTTAAAGTTTTGGTAGAATATTTTAAACATATTGTACTATTTAATAAGACAAAAAAAATCGATTTTTTGAAATTTTCGAACCCACCTAACCCCTTAAAAATAGTTTTAAATCGATAAACACAATTTTCTCAAAAGCAATAAATTGTCAGTTGATACGCTATTGCTTATTTATGTCCAAATATTAAAATTCATATAAATTTTTATTTTTATTAATAATTTAATCACATACATGATCAAAAAATAAAAAAACTTAAATTTATTCCTTACATTGTCGTTTAGATTTAGTATTATCATTACTAAATTTTCTTTTAGTTTTTTTATCATTACTCTTAGTTACTTTATTATTTTTAATTTCTTCTTTACTGATGATTTCTTTTAGTTTACTCAATTGATCAATGTAATTTATATCTTCGGCAATAGTTTCTAATGACTCAAACTTTTCAATTGTCGGGACAACTTTGTGTGCTGACGCGAGCATTCGCTTAAATGCTGGGATTTGATTACAAGTTAATATAGATATAGCTGTTCCTAATTTACCAGCACGTCCAGTTCGTCCGGATCGATGGATGTAACCTTTTATATTTTTTGGTAAATCGTAAGAAATCACTGTCACATTTGGTATGTCAACACCGCGTGCTAATGCATCAGAACTTACAAGTCTGTAATGGGACAAACATATAAGAATAAAAAATTTTTGAAATCATTGGAAAAATAAATTTAAATTTAATAACAAAACTTACACTCCTGAGTCCGCTTTACTAAATTTATCTAGAACTTCGCCCCGCTGCTTAGGCGTCATCTGCGAAGACAATTCGTCGACACAAATATTTTTATCAGCCAGCATAAAACTCAATAAAAGCGCAAGACGATGGGCAGAATTGCCAGAGTTGGTAAAAATCAGCGTCTTCTTTCTCTTTTCATTGTCGGTTATCAATTTCCAGGCGGCAATCGGTTTGTATTCAGGCGAACATTCAAAAGAACGTTCAGTCAACTCTGTAGGACTAGTATATTTACCCAAAAATTCACCACATTCGTTATCTAGATCAATGTCTTCATCATTGTCATGATTCTTCAAGACAACGGAAGTAAATAATATCGGCTGGAATAAATTTAATCGGCTCAATTTTTCCGGGTCTTGGGATAAAGTTGCACTGAATAATAATTTTTGCGCTGGTGGTATCGAACTAAAAAACAAATAAATTGATTATTTGGCTTAGAATTTCTGGAATTAAAGTTACACAATAGATGACAGTAGACGGACACCACCCACTTCTTTTTTCGAAATAGGGGGGAGAGGGGTCAAGGTTAGAATGTTTACGATATAGAAAATTTTACGGATTATTTTTAAATATTAAAAAAAATTTTTTATAATGCTGAACAGCAGAAAAACATGTACCTGAAGATCGGAACGTTCTTCGCTCAACAAAAATAAAAAAAATTCATGTAATTCGATTGCTTGGGATTGGGGATTGGGGGGTGGTCTAAGATTTTCGGCTGACATGCGAGCATTTATGTGCGAAACGTTTCAAAAATCTCGCCATTCAGTAGTTTTTTTTACACCCAATTTTTTTTTTCGTTGCACGAAAAACGTTTTGATCTTCAGGAACATAGAAAAACTTATTTTTCAAACGGATACAAAGGCTTAAAGCGTTTCACACTTAAAAAAAATTAGAATACAAAAAAGCTGGGTCAGAATAAGAAAATAACCTATTTAATGAATAGTTTATAAATAAATTTAAAAAAACTATTAGTCAAAATTAGGAATCGAACCTGGATTCTATTAGTTTAACTGATAACTGTTTCTTAATTGGGCATACATAAGCAATAAGTTTTAATTGACATAGACACCATTTTGAACAAATTGCGTTAAAAAATTTTAAACTATTTTTAATAAGATCTGTATCAAAATTATTCAGCACAAATTGCTTCCATATGATTTTATCAATCAATATCCAAAAAAAAATATAATTGTTTGAGGATCTAAAATATATAAGCAAATCTATTACACTGTAAATTTTGTGTTTTTTAATGGATTCATACGGGTGCAGTGGTATTACTTAGCGGTGTAATCCAACTATAGTTAAAACGATGTGCATGCGGAGTAAATTAACTCCAATCAGAGTATGAAAGTGTTTAAGTGTTTTAAGATAAAAAAAATAGGAAAAAAATGATAATAACAATATTTTGTTAAAATAATGAAATTTTCGTTGATTGAAATTTAAAAAGAAATTCATTGCCTATAAAATAAGCAGTCACGTTTAAGAAACTCTAAAAATTTCATAAATTTCTAATCATTTATCGAGTTAAATATTTAGGAACAAAATATTAATTATTTTTATTGTAACTCTTGCGTTTTTCATAAGTCAATAACTGATTTAAAGATGATAAACTAATCATTGACTATTTAATTTTACTTTTTTCCCTGCTTTAGTTTGCAAAGAGACTTGAATCATTAACATCCGTTTCCTATATATTATACAATAACATTAATATGTCATTGTGAGCTAATATTCTTTGGGTTTCTCCATAAACTAGTAAATCTGTCGTATCATTAATTTTTGAAACAATAAAAAATTTTTCTTTGCATTTGAAATACAATTCAACTTCTGATATTTCGAAAATAAAAATACTTTTTTTTTAATAGCGTTTAACAACGAAAAAAATGTGAACACCACTACCAATGTTATTTTACACGGATAATCTTAACATTGAAATAGCGAAAACTTACATAAATTTTTTATTGGTGTAAAAATAAACTTAAATTCGGTATTACGAAATTTAAAATAGCTAATCTAATTTTCATAAACTTGACTCGGTTTTAAAAAATGATCCATAATACTTCATTTTTAAATCCAATTAATCTAAACTGGATTGATGAAATTATTGCAGCAAAAATATTGAAACATAAAAAAGTAATGACAAAAAAATTTTCTATTGTTACTAAGGAATCATTTGGTATAAAAATTCCAAAAAGACAAGCTGATGCAAGAAATTATACCAATCAATCCCTCAACGAAACCCACATAGCGATACTTTAGATACTTCCAATTACAATTTTTTCTTTTCCATTTATGTTTTTCACTTACCATGACTGTATATTTTTTATAGTTAACGAAGGAATGTTATAATGGGGGTGTGGAATATATTTTAACCAGTCTGTTGAACGATCAGCCTCATCAATAACTAAATATTCAAGATAATTTAATGTAAATCCTTTTGTTTTTTCAATATGGTCTATCAAACGCCCTGGTGTTGATATCACAATGTCCACACGACTTATCAAATCACCATTTTGTGCTTAAGAAAAAAAAAAATGAAAAATTAATAATAAATAAAAAAAAATATATCAAATAATTTTTTTCTTTGTTATTCTTCTGAAGCATAGTTTTAAATATTATAAATAATAGTGTTACTTTTTTTGACGAGGTTCGTTTGCTCAATTTCCATAGATGATGCGCCGGTAATCAAAGCGACTCTAAGATTTGTATTCTTGCAGTAAGTGATCATTACTTTGTAAACTTGGGCTGCTAATTCTTGGACTGGCAAGACAATTAGACAGCGTACTTTAGTTATTAAATTGTTCTTTAACTGTTGAATTATTGGTAAGACGTAAGCTAGAGTTTTACCTAAAATTAAATTGTGGAAGTTAAAATTTAGTATAAGATTAATGTTTGTTAAATTTGTGAAATAATTTCCTCTTAGTTGAGTATCCACATCAATATGTTTTGTTAACAAATAAATAACTCATTGAAATCAATTATCATTAATGAATTATTGCATTATGTTAATTATTTAAATAAAATTTATAATTTTTTTTTTTATTTTGAGAATTCTTCAGTTGGAATAATTAAAATACTTTTAACGATATTTTTTACTTAAAAATATAGGAAGTAAAATATGACCATTTTATGAACAATTAATTAATCAAAAATTAATAATCGACTTCATTTTATTACACTGTTGTGGGTGCTTATTTTACGCGTAATTTTGTCAATTATTCAAAGATTATCTTCCACTTTCTTTAAATATATTTTATCTTAAAAATACACAATAATGAGCACTCTATAATTAATTGAAATTAGTTTCCTTTGAAATTTAGATTAATTAACGAAATGGCAAGTACAGTTCAATTTTTGGCCAAATTTTCAATAGTTTTGAGTACCAACATTGATATGTTTTAATAAATTTATTTTCAACAAACAATTGGGCATTTTTTAAACAATTAATTCATAAAAAATTAACCAACTAGTGACTTCATCATAATACATCAATGTGGGTACTTACTATACGTGGAATTTTCTCACCGACTTCAATCTATCATTAAAATATCTCATAAAATATTTTTTTATCATTAAAAATGTGATAAATAAATTTTTAACTACAATTAAAATCTTTACTTAATTAAACAAAAATAACAATAATAATTAAATTACCACTTCCAGTAGGTGCTGACACACATGTATCACGTGGCCACCAGCCCATCCGCCGATACTCATTGCATTTAAGCATCCATTTAATCACATTCAACTGTACAGGAAATAATTTTTTAATTCCATTGTCCTGTAACGTTTTCATCATCTGATCATCAAAATTTAATGACTCTTTTATGTTATCATCCAACTCAGGACCATTATTTAAGTCAGCTGATATTATTTCTGGATGTGTCAGCCATTTAGGCAACACACGTGTCACTTTAGCTTTTTTTTTACTGGCATTTACTCCAAGAATCATGAAATCTTGCTTGTGTTTACTTTCATCAACAGTATTTTCATTATCATTAACATTATCGTTATTATTATCATTGTCATTGACATTATTATTTGCAATTTCACTATTTTCATTAGGAATTCCAACATCTGATTTTCTTTTACGTTTCTTTTGTAATTTTTTTTTATTATCATTATTGCTATCATTTTCATTATTATTTTTATTATTATTAAGACGTTGCTGCTTTCTCTCTTCAATTAATTTATATAATTCTGATAAGTGGTCATATGATTTTGGTTCTTGTTCATTTTCTTCATCATAACTAAAATAAGAAATTATTATTATTTATAAGATAAAAAATTAAAATTGATTCCTAGTGAAATTTGAAAACAATTTAAGATATAACACTTTTTTGACTTTTTAAATTCAAAAGTTTAATAATGATTAATTGTTAATTTTATAAATGGGGGAACATTGAATTTGAATTAAGAATAATTGTATTTTAACAATTTAAAAAAATTTTAGATATGTTGACTTAAAATTAAAAATTGTATTTAATTTGGTGATCATTAAACATTTATGAAATCAATGTTTTTTACAATATTGTTTATGCTTAAGTAATTAAATAAATTTTACTAATTAACTAATTCATAATTACTTTAATATAACTTACCGCCTGACTTCAAATAAAGACATTTTATTTAACTATATATTTTATTTTATATGTCGGTTGTAATATATAAACAAACCCACGTTTTAGACATGAATTTATAAATATAACCTTTAAATATTCTTGTAAGTATCTATATATAATAGACCATATAGCAATTGAACAAATTAAACATATGAAGGTATCTGCGCACAAAAGCGGCGCAGAATAAAACCAAATGTTTATTTGCATACTCAAATTATAAAAATTACTGAATATAAATAAAAATTTAATTCTCAAGATAGTAAAAATTACACTATTGTAATGGCGCTCTAAGTTTTCATTATAAATTTAGTAAATTTAACTCCTATTTTTAAGTAAAGTTTTCTATATTTTTTTCTTCGTCATTAAAATCTTAATTTCAGCTTTATAAATAAATTTATAGGGTAACTCTTCATCAGATGCAGAAAAAATTGTGTGTGATTTATCATTAGTATTCGGTAAATGATCAAATTATCTAATATTAGCGATAATAATGTCAGCTACATTATCGAACGTCATTTTACAAGAAATATTATCGATAGTCCCATTTAATTTTGAAGTTATATCAGAATTTGAATTTTCTATTTTGATTTTTTTAATAACAGGTTGATTCGTCCCCCTTCGGACCAATCTCATTTACTTTCCTTGACGTTGATTTGTTCTGTTATTTTGGTTATATCTATTTTTTTTGTGTTGAAAATTTTATGAATTTTGCTGATTCGAAATTTGTGAATTTTTACAATTTCTTTTAACATGATTTTACTTGCCGCAGTTCCATCAACATGTATGATTACTGGTATCAGATTCAAATTTTTTTTCTAAATTCGGTTTATAATTACCCGAATGTTTAAAATTATTATTCAATTGAATTGCTTTTTTTTCCATAAATTAATTTTTAATGATACTGAAGTTAGTCGACGTCTAATAATTTTTGAATTTTTTTAAAAACGATAAATTGTAAAAACAAAAATATTCTAAAAATTAAACCTATAGCTTTTTAATTTTTTACATGCGCATATTTTTAGCTTTTTTTGTTTTTGTAATTGCCCAAGTAGCACACTTGCCTTTGTGACATCCCCTGATTAAGAAAAATAATTTACCCTATGATAAGTGTATATCTATTCTATATATTAGTCGATTCAAATTGTTTTAAATCATTTCAAATAATTTTTCTCAAGGGTCTATAAAATATCAGTTTTTAGGCTGTTTTTTGGCACATCGATAAGACACCAACATGTTGACAAAACGATCAGAAATTTATGTCACCGAAGAAATATCTACTGAAAAGACTTGATACAAGTGACGACATAAATGACATTACAAATAGTGGTAAAATAAGTTATCTAAATGTTTTTTTAACTGACATGTCTTTTTTAAGACAGAAAAAACAACAAAAATTTTCTATGTCTCCTAGGACTAACATCCGCATGTCTTATTTATTCCAAAAAAGTGACTTTAAGACAAAAAAAATTTATCTTATCCAGCCACCAACACTTTAAAATTGGGTAAAAAAATTTTTCTTCAGGGAGAATTTTTCACTCAATAAATATTTTATTATTCAGTAATAAATTTGAAGAATTTATGTTTTTTAATTACTCTAATATTGGTACATGGCAATTTAAAAAGGCAGATTTTTTTTTTATTTTATATAGCGCGAAATTTGAACATTTTTCGAAGGTTTCCAAATTATTTAACGCCCTGACGCTTAGGTCGAACATCAAACGTCAACATATAAACGAACCTTAATAAATTCCACGACGACCTCTACAATAATTTAATCAACTAAAAACTCAAGCGTTCTTGTCGATTTCCTCTTCCTACCTCTTTCTTTCCGTACTCCGTCACAATGCAGAAGGTTAAAAAATGTTTCTTTCTATTAATTAACAATAAATAAATAATTATGAAAATATTAATAAATATTTACATTACAGACAAAGCAAAAGGAACCCATCCACTCAGTCCAAGTTTTCGGACGTAAGGTAATAAATTATTTAAATCACAATTTATTTCGTTTATATCCACGGCGTGTTTTACCTAACCTACATTTTTATTTCTTAACTTGAAAAATTTGAATCTATGAAAAAATAATATTTTAGATGATTTATTACTGTAAAAATAATTGTTGAATTATCTTCCTTGATATTTAGTATTTACATAAATGTTTTATTTTGTATTTTTTTATAGAAAAGTGCAACGGCTGTAGCTTACTGCAAACGTGGTCGTGGTATTTTACGTGTAAATGGCAGACCATTGGAGAATATTGAACCAATTGTACTCCAATACAAATTACAAGAACCAATTCTTCTTCTCGGCAAGGTATAAATAATTATTTTAATTTTTATATTTTATTATTTTTTATGATATTGGAATCAGCAGACAATTGACAATTTTTGTATTTTTAAATAAATAAATTCAATAATAGTATCTAAAAATTTAAAAAATTACGCAAAGGATTTTTAACAATGTAATTCGTTTAACACAAAAAACACTAAATTTCTTTATCTACTACTTGCAGTTTCATAATGTTTTTCAAACTGACAATTATTTTTATTATTTCTTTTAATATAAACATGAGTAATTTTTTCCAGAAGTCAGATAATTATCTTAATTTTATAATCTATAAAAAATTCATAGGACATGTCGTCGATTGTTATAGACTTTCTCAATTAATAAAAACAAATAAAATTAAAATTTTATCAAGCATTAATAAAAAAAAAAAAAACGATTTAAATCATTTGCTAAAAATGATTTATTTCATTTGATATTAATAAACATTTCATATTTAATATCAACATATTGATTTAAATAATAATTATCAATATTATTCAGTACTTGATTTTCTGTTTAAAATTCGATGATTAATAATTAAGACAAAAACAAATGAATTAATTACTTATTATATACTGATTTAAACTATTCTCTCCATTATTTAATTTAAAAGAAAAAAATCCTAGTTTGTCATTTAGTGAAGTCATTTTTTACATTTAAAAAATATAAGAAAAAGTTGACTAACAGTACTATCTTTATTGCACTGGTGCAGTAAATGGAAACTTTATCCACGTTTTTCTCTTAAACAAATGAACATTTTTGAAAAATGAAAATTTAAACTACTAGATTATAGAATAATGCATCGATCCTCATTCATAATTTTGCGTTTAGAGATTTATTGACAGAAAAGCTTGGACAAAAATTACTATAGACCCTTTCTCAAAAATATCTACTTGAAAACTTTTAAAACCTTATAAATTTTTTACTTAATCTTTTTCATTTAAAATTGTCATTGAACTATTGCAATTATCAATTACTTAAGTAAATACAATTTTTCAATAAATTTATACTTATTACCTATTGGTGCTTATAATTGATAAATATATTTTTTTTCATAAGCTGATGTTTTTTTTTTGTGTGATTATGTTACTAATAAATAAATTGATTAATTAATTAATTAAATTTTTTTGTTAGGACAAATTTTCAGGTGTTGACATGCGCATACGTGTAAGCGGTGGTGGTCATGTAGCACAAATTTATGCTATCAGACAAGCTATGTCCAAGGCACTTGTTGCTTATTATCAAAAATGTAAGTTGATTATTATTATTAATTTTAATTGAAAGACTATCAACTTTATAATTGTAATAAACAAGAGATTTCTAAATATTTTTAAACCTCGATTCAAAAGTATTCAGCTGTTTAATCATTTTTAAATTATTAAAATTTTTTCAATTAAATTACAACTATTGAAAGTTCAACACAAATACAAAAATTGTTTATCTACAGAAATAAATTTTTCACAAAAAAAAAGCCCTTGTTACTTTTAATGGAAATCCGATAGCTAAGTAACAAAAAAAAATTAAGAGTAGATTTGTCTTTAAATAAAAATTTTCAATAAATAGAAATTTATATTTTTATTAAATAATCAATCATTTATTTATTCATAGATGTCGATGAAGCAAGTAAAAAAGAAGTCAAGGATATCCTTATCCAATACGATCGTACATTACTTGTAGCTGACCCAAGACGTTGTGAGCCCAAGAAATTCGGTGGTCCCGGTGCGAGAGCACGTTACCAAAAATCGTACCGTTAAATTGTATCACTATACATTCATATTTACATCTTTTTTTGTACGTTATCAATACGTCGTTCAATAAGAAAAATGAATAAACAACAACACTAAAATATCAATGAGTTTCTTTTTTCATTTAATATAATAACGATTACGGATTTTCTATTCTATTTTATTTATATTAATTTATTTCAACTTCTAATGAATCCATTCATTCACTTGGTTCTTAAAGTTTGAACTTTTGAATAATTTTATCGATTAATTTCTAAATATTCCATTTTTAATTTTCAATAATCAAAAAATTTATTTACATTTTTAACTGAAAAAATTGAGTTTAAACAAATTTATCAATTTCATATATATATATATATATATATATATATAAAGATTCTTGAAGTATAAATAAAATTAAAATTTTTTTGTCATTAAAACTGACTTAAATTCATAATTAAAGAAAAAAAAAATTTTAATTAAAAAAAATATTAATTCAAAATTGTCTCTTAATTGCGACTACCTCAAGTTTTTTCACAATATAATTATATTTAACTTCGAAAATATTATTATTTATTTAATAATTGATTTTAATAAAAAATTTAATTGCCCGTGGAAAAGCGATAACGCATCAATTAACATAAACACCCTTTTGAGAAAATTGCATTTAAAGATTTAAAACTATTTTTAATTTAATTATTTTCGAACTTATTCAAGCACAAATTGCTTCTAAGTGATTTTATTAACCATTGTCTCAAAAAAAATATCTATATATATATATATAATAATTTGAGGATCTAAAATAAGCAAGTCGATTACAAATGAACTCAAAATTTGTATTATGAAGTATAAAATAGTCTTATCTAAATCTCAAAAACGGTTCATAAGACTCGACTCGGTTTTACACAATTACTGATTATACTCGGCTAAAACATCCAATTAATCTAAAAAAAATTTGACACTGTATTGCCGAAATCATTACAGGAAAAATATTTGAACGTAAAAAGTTTGTGACCAAAAAATTTTCAACTTGTAATAAGATACTTTATTCAGTATTTTGACAATAGCGTACCATGTTACTTCAATTTTTATTCTATAATTAATGAATCTCTGGAATTTAGTATTTAAACTCAAGTTACTTAACTCTACTTTGCAAAAAGTTTTATCCCATATAATCAATTAGTGTCAACTATTTTTTGAATTCATGATTTAAAAAAATTTTTCGTAACGCTAAACTACTCGAGAAGCAATCGTTAGTTACTAAAAAATCATTCGGTATAAAAATCATTTTTTTGGGTTTTCACGTTGTTGCTTATCTACCTCCAATTTTAATACGAAAATAAATTATTAAATTTTTTTGACATAATTTAAAAATATCAAAATTATAAATTTTCAGATCATTTTTCAATTTACTCTAACCTTTTTTTAAATTTTCTAGATTAGATTTTTTTATGTAATTAGTAATTACATAATTTTTTTTGGTACCATAAAAAAAAATTTGTAGTATTATCATAATTTAAATAGATTAAGTTTTAAATTTTGAACTATATTTTATAAATTATAATTTCTTTTTCTTTATTTTACCTGAGCAATTTTATGTATATAAATTGTAGTGGGTAAGATCAAAAAAATTTATTCATAAGTACAAAGTACTAAATATTTTTGTTACTTTTTTAACGCTGGTGAAATTCACGATGTAAATTTTATTCAAGCTCCAGCTTGTATTTTGAAAATATTGAAAAAACCAAGGTAAAAAAATATATATATATGTATAGGTCCGGTAATTAGGATATTTAAATATGTATATGCAAATTGTACACGTGCAATTAGTATAAGATGGCGCGCAAAATAACCAAAAATATATAGTTTTACGAAAATTTAACAGTCCACGTGGTTGGAATTTTATTTTATATCTTATTAATTGACGTTCAAGTGATCATGCGTGATTTCTTAAGAGTTTTTTTATTTAAACTTGAATTATTTATTATCAAATTTATTTTAAATTATTATAGAAATAGTTTAACTAATAAAAATAAAATAAAAATAGGTAAAGATTCTACAAATAGTAATATATTGTCTCAAATTAATAGAGAGGTTGTAAAAATAAATTATAGAATTACTGAGCGAGTTAAAGTTTATAAAATTGACAGAAAAATTGAAGAAGATAAAAGTGCGGTGAAGTCAAATGAATTAGTTTATAATGCGTACAATCAATTGCAAATTAAAAAAGATAGTGAAGAAAAGTTATCTATCAATTTTCCGATTTCATGTAAAAAAAAAATAATTAATGCTGGTTATCGGCTTGATAAAATTATGTAAGTATTTTTTATTAATCAGTATTTTAAATATTATTCATTTTTTTTTAATTTTGCTGTGGAAGTTATTGAATTTATATAATTTAAAAATATTCTGGAATATTTCAAGCACTTTTAAAATGTTTTTAAATAATCTAGAGGACTCACTATTATTCAGTCACAATTTGTTTTTAAATCTTCCAAACAGTTTTTTTTTGGAATCATCCAAAGCTGTCTAGAATTTTTAAGAAATAATTTTTAACTATCTGTAATACTTGAACACTTTAAAGTCTTTGTAGAATCTTCTAGACAGTTCTAGAATTATTTTAAATGATCTAGAGTTGTCTGAAATATTCTGACAATCTAAAAATTAATTAGAATTATTCTTAAGCTTTTAGAATTTTCAAAAAAGATTTATAATTCTCTAGAATATTTGAAAAGTACAAAATTTTTTAAAAATTTAAACAATTAACAATTTTTTTGAAATATTCCCGACACTGAAAATTATTTAAAATTGCCTTAAATATTCAGAGGATTTAATAATTTAAGAAAATGTTCAAAAATTTTTACAAACCGTCTAGAATATTTCGGATATTTCTATAATTGCTTTTTAAATATTTAAATAATAAAAAATTATTGCTAATAACTTATAGAGATGATGAACCACCAGAACCAAGAGAATTAGAAGACGAAATGGCTAAAGTTGACAAAAAAAATTTAACTAGAGAAGAGTATTACATAAAATTAGCAAAATTACACATAAAATACGATTGTATTCCTCAAGCAATCCGTTATTACACTCTAGCTATCCGCAGAAGCCCTAAAAAAGAATCACTTTACTGTTCACGCGCTAAATTACAGTACGAAAGAGGAAATAAACGCGCTTACATCGACGCTTACACAGAACTGACACCAAAACTTGACCCGGAAAATAACCAATTGCTTTTGATCAACTGCGCCAAGAAATTGTCCAAGCTATTAATATCAGAAAAAAATCATTCCGCTGCTCTCGAGGCAATCGAACCGATTTTCCATCACTGCCCACATTTGCTCACAGAACAAGAAGTCGGTCTATATTTACATATATTATTAAAACTTAATAAATATAATAAATGTATAGACATGTTTTCTAAATACACATGTATCAAAATTGGGTACCAAGTGATTGACTCAAAAATTGAAGAATTAAATTACAGTAAAAATACAGTTCCTACTACAGCAATTAGATTTTGTAAAATTCCGCGGAATACTCACATTATTTTAAAATTTACTTGTATTATTTTATTTATTGACTTGGGTTATATTAATAAAGTTGATTGTTATATTGACGAGTTATTAACTTTAGAAAACATAAAAATTTATAGCAACCATATTATGGATTTGGTAAAATCGCTAATGAGGAAACAAAACTATAGCAGAGCTCGTAAATTTTTGAAATCGTTGATAAGCTATGAAAGGTATTCTGAGTTGGTGATAATTTGGATTTTGTATGCTGAGTGTTGCGTTGAATGTTTTGCTAATGAAGAGTTTGATGCTTCGGCACCTGATGAATCGACTGCGGATCCGATAATTCGCTCAATTTGGCCAATAGTTATTGGAAATTGTTGTATTGGTGATAAGTGGAGGAAACTGGGATTTATTTACCGAGAGCATGGGTTTGAAGAGCAAGCGGTTGTTTGCTTCTCAAAAGCTATTTCGATCGATCCTAAAAATCCGGAGGTTTATGATAAAATATCGAATATAAGATAAGATATCGAATGTATACGCTGAGAATTTTATGATCATGATTGTCATCGGGGATTTTTAATTGTACAGTATAGTAATTTTTAAATTTATCACCATGATGCTATTGAAAACAATCACAATATGATAACTATCATCTGTGTTAGTAATAGTTACCATCGTATATTTTAAAAATTACTCAACAATGTTTAAATTATTTATTACCATACAATTTTATTGTTTTCAAATTAACTTGTTCCAATAAATGTATCAGTTCATTTATTTTCTTTTTATAAATTTAGTTGAATTAAGTATTCCAATTTTCAATTCTTGGTTGTAAAAGGGCTGCCATTTTTAAGCATTTGCGTGACGAAATTGACAACTGGGGTATATTTATTATCGGTGACTGATATATATTTTTTTTCTGTACGTAATATTAACATTAAATAATCAAATGTAGTATAAGTAATTAATAGTACAAATAAACTGGTCAATGCACTGAAAAATTGAATAAAAACTAGTTGTCGTAAGAGTGCAGAATTTTTTTGTGCAGTATGACCATCATTCTCATCAGAGACAATAATAGTCACCATATTAATTATAATTATTACGAACGTAGGATAATTACTTTTACTTATTGATGTATTATGAAAGATATCATCAAGTGGTTGTATTATTTGTCATGTGATGTAATAATACAGCTAATTCTTTTGTCGTAATGATTAATGTATTGATTCGATACGATAATTGGGCGTAGATAAGCAATAATGGGTCAGCTCATAAATATCGATTTTTATACTAAATGATTCCGTAGTAACAAATTTTTTTTCGAGTAGTTTAGCGTTAAAAAAATTTTTTTTAAATCATAAAATCAAAAAAATTGTTGATACAAAGTAATTATATGGGATAAAACTTTTTGCAAAGTCGAGTTACGGTACATAAGTCTAAATGCTAAATTGTACAGAAAACCATTCATTAAATAGAATGAAAATTGAAGTAACTTGGTGCGTCATAGCAAAAATACTGAATAAACTTATCTTATAACAAGTTAAAAATTTTTTTGTCGTTAACTTTTTACATTTCAATAAATTTAATGTAGTTATTTTAGCAATACAGTGACAAGTTACTTTAGATTAATAGGATATAATAGCCAAGTAAAATGAGTAATTTTGCAAACTTGAGTCAAGTATTATGAAACGTTTTTGAAAATTAGATTATTAGCTATTTTATATTTCGTAATAAAAATTTTAAGTTCATTTTTAATGGATTTGCTTATTTTTGATCCTTAAATTATTATATTTTTTTTCTCAGACAATGGTTATTAAAATTACATAGAAGAAATTATTATTCGAATAATTTCGAGATGAATTTAATTATAAAAAAATCTTAAATATTTCAACGCAATTTTCTCAAAATTGTGTTATGTTGTTTAACATGTTATTGCTTATCTACGTCAAATTGTTAGCATCATGCGCTTCAAGTATTAACGTATTGTTAAAGTTAGAATAATTATGTGAATAATGTGTGTTGCACAAAAAGGAAAATTTTACCACGATGTCATGATAACTATTACCAAAATTCATGGCGTATAATAATAACACAAAATATAAAATTTGATCTCATGCATCGCAACCCATGACAACTTTGAATATTTATTTTACAATCATCCGATAAAATTATTCATGTCAAGATATAATTTAAAAATAACTAGGATACTAAATGAAGTAGATTCGAAAAAAATCATTTTTATTTTCAATAAATAAATAAAATAATAAAATTTTGAAAAGGATGCATGTAAAAAACTTTCAAAAATGTTTTTTTTCTTATTTAAAAAATAATCTTATATTCAGAAGAAGTTTATTTATCAAAACAATAGAATTTTCTAGTTTACTACTTTTAGCATCATAAATAATTAGAGGCAATAATAATATTGTAATAGTTTTATCTATTTATTATTTTAGACAATAACATTTTTATTTATTTAACGTGATAATCTATTGATTTTATAATTTATTTAAATTTACTGTCTGTAATTTAAAAAAAAACTAAGTGTATTTTTGTACTTTTCGAATTTAATAATTTTTAATTGATAATTTTAATAAAGCGAGTAATCGATTGATGAAAACGTCATTCGATATTTTGTTAAATCGATTGTAGTCATAAAAAAAAAAATAAAATAAGAGATAAAAAACATAACCTATATTATTGTTGTAATATGAATGTTCACATCTCATGTTATGTCAATTAATATATATTTACTTAATACTTAATTAATATAAATAAGTTGGTATCATTTATTGAATAATTATATAAATTAAGGTAATATTTGACATTGCTGTACTTAATAATTATAAAAATGAAGACTCGATTTGACACATACGACTTAGTATGTTCTATTGCAGAATTACAAAAGTAAGTTTTAAATATAAATTATTTAATAAATAAATTTATACAGAAAATTAAAAAATGAAAAAATTATTTTCAAAGTTTGATTGATTACAAAATTAATAGTTTATACAGGTAATTGATTGAACTCCGAGTAAAATGAGTACTCAAATCGATACATTTAATTTATAACTTTATTTTCTAAATTAAAAAAAAATCAAAAATTTTAAAACTTTAATTTTTTTTCAAATCAATAAATTCACTGGCTAAATTAACTAAATTTCAAGTACAATGATTGCTCACATTAATACATTTAATTTGTGAAAATTTATAGACAAAATTTAAAAATAAAATTATTTTCAACGCTGAGTTAACGATGAAATTCTATAATTGTATTTTTTATTGAAATTGATTATTTTCCTAGGCAATTTATTGAATTCTGAATAAAATAAGTATTTACATATCGAAGTGGAAGCTTTTAAAACCTTATCAATTTTTATAAATATTTTTTTATTATTTAAAATTATCATTGAACTATTGCAGTTATCAATTACTTAAGTAAAAAGAATAATTTATTGGATAAATCACTAAACTTTAAGTAAAATTAGTACGTATATCAATATATTCAATTAATAAATTCATATGAAAAAATATAAATGACTAAGTAAATAATATGTTGCTGTTTAATTAAAAAAAAAAATCATAAGAAGCAAATAACTAATTAAATATAAAATTTATAGATTAATTGGAATGCGAGTAAACCAAATCTACGACATCGACCACCGGACATATCTGATCCGCCTGCAACGGAGCGAAGAAAAGAGAGTCTTGCTTCTAGAATCTGGTAACCGGATTCACACAACAGCTTTTGAATGGCCTAAGAACGTCGCGCCTTCAGGATTCAGCATGAAAATGCGTAAGCATTTAAAAAATAAGCGTCTTGAATCACTGACCCAGATTGGTTGTGATCGGATAGTTGATCTACAGTTCGGTAGCAATGAAGCAGCTTACCACGTGATTCTTGAAGTTTATGACCGTGGTAACATAATTCTGACCGATTACGAACTAACTACTCTAAATATTTTACGTCCTCACACCGAGGGCGACAAAATAAGATTCGCCGTTCGCGAAAAGTATCCCGTTGACCGAGCCCACTTAACGACAATGCCCTCTCCTGAAGTAATTCGTTCAAAATTAGTTTCCGCAAAAACCGGAGAGCCGGTTAAAAAAATTCTAAACCCTCTTTGCGAATTCGGTTCTGCATTAATTGACCACGCGCTTTTATCAAACGGTTTCGAATCTAATTGTAAAGTTGGCAAAAGCTTTTTCCTGGACAAAGACTTTGACCGATTGGTGGCCGCATTAAATCAAGCAAATGATCTAATAGAGCAAGCTAAGACAACTCCTTCAAAAGGTTACATCATTCAAAAGAAAGAATCCAAAGCAACTGGAGATTCTGGAGAATTCATATTAGCAAATGTTGATTTCCATCCGTATCTATTAGAGCAGTTCAAAAATCAGCCTTTTAAAGAATTTGATAGCTTTGATCTAGCAGTCGATGAGTATTTCTCGACAATGGAAGGCCAGAAGCTGGACCTAAAAGCTCTGGCACAAGAGCGTGATGCTCTTAAAAAACTTGAGAATGTAAAGAAAGATCACGATCAACGTCTAGCTGGACTGGAAGCTAATCAAGAGCTTGATAAACGCAAAGCTGAGTTGATCATATTAAACCAAGAATTGGTAGACAATGCAATACTTGCAATCCAGAGTGCGTTAGCTAACCAAATGCCTTGGCCGGATATCCAAGTTCTGATCAGCGAAGCCCAAGTCAGAGGTGATCATGTTGCTAAAGCTATCAAGGCGTTAAAATTAGAAACCAATCACATTTCTGTTTATCTGACTAATCCTTATGATGCTGATTCTGATTCAAATTATGAGGATGAAGGTGAAGGTGAAGATGAAAATGGACAGAAGAAAAGAGAACTGGAACCCATGACTATAGACATTGATCTAGCACATTCGGCTTACGGAAACGCGCTGCGTTATTTTGATCAGAAACGTTCGGCTGCTAAGAAACATCAGAAGACAATTGAATCCCAAGGCAAAGCTTTGAAATCTGCTGAACGAAAGACCAAACAAACATTAAAAGAAGTCCAGGCAATTCATACCATTAACAAAGCAAGAAAAGTTTACTGGTTTGAAAAGTTTTACTGGTTCATTACCAGCGAGAACTATTTGGTAATTGGCGGTCGCGATATGCAACAGAATGAATTGATTGTAAAACGTTATTTACGTGCTGGCGATTTGTATGTTCACGCGGATCTTACCGGTGCCAGTTCAATTGTTATTAAAAATCCTAGTGGGAATCCCGTGCCACCAAAGAGTTTAGCCGAGGCGGGAACGATGGCAGTTGTGTACAGCGTGGCCTGGGATGCAAAGGTCGTCGCGGGTGCTTGGTGGGTACACAGTGATCAAGTTTCTAAAACAGCACCTACTGGAGAGTATTTGACGACTGGTTCCTTCATGATTAGAGGAAAAAAAAATTATTTACCGCCTTGTCAGTTGGTTATGGGACTGGCGTTTTTGTTTAGACTAGAGGATGGAAGTATTGAAAGACATCGAGGTGAAAGGAGATTCAGGGGTCTAGAAGATGAAGAGTTCAGTGTTGCTGGTGATGACAATGTTAACGATGTAGAGATTGAACTGGACTCTGATGATAACGACTCTGATGGTAAAGAAGATTACGTCAATGCAGATACTGCCGGTAAAGAAGAAGGAAGTTCTGATACTAAAGTATTGGAAGCTATTGATGAAGGTGATTCTGAGTCAGATGATGAAACATTATTTCCTGATACTCAAATAAAATTGGATTTAACTGGATCTAAAGTTAAGTTACTGATTGATAATAAAAGACCTTTGGAGCCGGAAGAAGAAATTGTATATTTAGGTGATGACAAACCTGTTGTTGTAAAGCATTCTTTGAAAATAAAACCAAAAGCTAATCAAAGGGTGATAGAGAATCGGCAAGATCTTGAAGTTAATAGAGATTTAACAAAACAAGAAAATAAAATCGAACCAGTAAAACAGGAACCGGTAAAATTGAAACGAGGACAGAAAGCTAAATTGAAGAAAATAAAAGAAAAATATAAGGATCAGGATGAGGAGGACAGAAGAATAATAATGGAGATGATGAAACCTAATCCTGCGAGAGAAGAAAAGAGGAATAGAAAAAAGAAGAATGTCAATCTTGATAAGAATCAGCAGAAGAAAAAAGGAGGTAAAGCTCCAGCTCCTAGACCAGTTCCCGAAGGAGGTGAAGATGATGATGAAGATGTTGGGCCAGCTCCTGAATTGGATATGCTTGATCAGTTTACTGGCAAGCCCGTTGATGAAGACGAATTGCTGTTTGCTGTACCGGTTATTGCGCCTTATTCTACTGTCTTGAATTACAAGTTTAAGGTTAAGTTAATGCCAGGAACGGGAAAAAGGGGAAAGGCTGCTAAAACCGCACTAGCGATGTTTTTAAAAGATAAATCAACAACTGCGAGGGAGAAAGATTTGCTGAAGGCGGTTAAGGATGAAGTTGTGGCCAGAAATATTCCAGGAAAAGTCAAAATCAGTGCGCCCCAAGCTCAGAGATTAAAGAAGTGATTCCAAGGTTGATTATAATAATTAAGTCCATGTATAAAAAATTTATTTATAAGTGTATTAAATAAATTATTGGATAAGTTTAGAAAAAATTTAATTTTTTTTTTATTGTAAAAAACAAGATTTTTATTTAAAATTAATCAAACATATCTTCATCAGAATCTGCGGTTACTTGACGACTCATCTTAGATATTTTTGCTTGCCGGGATTTGGTACCTTTTGGCATGACCTAGAATAAGAAAATTAAATTTTTTTTAATTTTTTCTAAGCGAAAATGATCATTTTTGCGTCATTTTATGTAGACTTTAAATATTTATAAAATATAATTTATTGGTTGTGTTTGAAAATTTATTTTAAATTATCAAAATACTAAAAGTAAGTGATGTAATAGTTGGGAATTTGTTAATTGTAATCAGCTAGTTCATTAAAAATGAAATGGGTTACATTTTTTTTATATTAAAATAAATGATTTAGTGAAAGGTTTAAAGTTTCAGATATTGGAGGTTTGTTCAATTAAAATAATTATGAATTTGAGTGATGTAACAGAGGATTAAAAATTTATTTGTAAATAAACAAAATAATTTTTTTCTTTATATTGAATTTAAATAATGAATTTTTTTCTACTCTCAGACTGTAGCAAAAACGGTCCATTTTATCAATGTTTTGAACTTCCCGATATAAAAATGGTCGATTTTCAAAATATTCGGGTTATTGTTAGAAAAAATTTCTTGCACCAAGAAAATCTTTTTTTCTATGTAGGACCTCAAAACGTAAAAACATCAAATGAAAACTCGATTTTTGAAAATCGGGGTGAAAGCAATTATCCATTATTTTATTTTTTTTTAATCATCAACAAATCTATATTCTCGTAAAATTAATAAATTTTATTAAATTTCCACTTCAATTGTCTTTGAAAATCGAACAAAATTGTTATCAGTATAGTAAAACAGCTTGAGTAATAGTAAAGTTACTATGGACTCCTTTAAAAACTTTCTCTATAAACCCCGATAAACAGGAGTTCGAATTCGATGAATGCAGCCAAAATATCGTACTTTATCAAAAAAAGATTCGATTTACATACTTTGTAAATGAAAAAACTTTTCAGCTCGGTCGAGAAAATTTTAAATTAAAATTGAAAGCTCAAATTTTTAGAGAATTTTTAGGGAAGGGAAAATAGATTCAACCGATAGTCTTGTTTTTCGAAATCACTTTTATAAATTTGTCTACTATAAATTGTAAAAATCAAAAAATTGAAATATCAACAATCTTTCTAAATTAAACTCTACTATGTGTAAATATAAATGAACAAAATATAAATTCCAGCAAATTGAATCTATTTTTTTTTTATAAATACGTTACAAAGCAGAACAAATTTAGAAAAAAAGATGTGCGAATATATTTCTTTAAATTTTTTATGGCCGAAAATAATTGGAGCCCCACTTTTACCTGATTACCGTATTAATTTGTTGTATGAAGGAAGTTCTTCATTAAAATTTCTAAGACATTTCTTCATTTTAATCAAAATCACGTGAGTGTTCTATTTACTAAGATAATTTTTTCTTTATATAAAAAAGTACTTTATAAAACAATTTCTCCGGTCACCCTAATTAATACATTTCCATCCATAAAAACATAAAAATATTAAAGAAAAAACATACCTCAGCTTCTGATTCACCCCCAGAATCCGTCGACTTCTTGATCTTCCTGCCTTTTTTCTCAACCTTCTTCTTTTTGGTAATCATAACATCATATTCAGTATCAGAATCATCATCCATAGCTTCAATCATAGCCTTAACATCTTTAAGCTTCTCTCTTTTTCTATCAACAACAATCCCCACAGTGCTGTCATCCAAAGACACTTGAGGTTTAACTCTAGGACTTTTTCTTCTTGGCGTATCCGCTTGGACTTTTTTTTCTTGTTTAGGTGTTCTGACTCTTTCTCTTTTCTTTACCACTTCTTCCTTAATTTCTTCAACCGTATCCTTCTTCTTTTTCTTCTCGACTTTAACTCCATTAGCCTTTCCTTTTAAACTTTTTCCCGCCTCAAAAATTTCTCTACACTTATTATAATCCGGCGCCTCATTAAATTTTAATTTCCCAACGAATTTCATGAAATCGTTAACGAAACCCGGAACCTCTTTACTAAACATCTCACCCAAGAAAGTATCAATATCCTCAAAAGCTTTTTCCTTCGCTCTCTGAACTGCCGAGCAATCTTTCAAAATTCCTTCCCACGGCAGCTTTCCACACAGCCACTGAATGACATTATACAACAAGATCTCAAAATCTCCTCTCATTGTTGGAACCCCAGCATGAGCATCACGACTTGTGTACTCAATAGTTCCATTATGAGCTTTCTTAGGATCAATTTTAAAATTTTTGCTCGTATAATGAGACGCAAGACCAAAATCGACTAGATAAATTCGTGAGTCATCTTTTAAGTCCATCAATAAATTTGCTCCCTTAATATCAGCGTGTACGTACGTACGACTGTGAATATACTCCAGGACGTCAATTATTTGTAATGAATAATTAACTACCATTGGCAATGAAAATTTACGTCCATTTTCAATAAATAATTTCCATAAATCTTTACCATAACGTTCCATTACCAAAAAACGATAACGCTGCGACTGATATTCATGTGAACCAGATCCCAAAAATTTTGGCATACCCAAATGAGATAATTTTTTTTTACTACGCCAAGATTCAATGTCATCTGGCTTCGAATTTCTCATATAAAAATGCATTTCAACAAATAATGGACCATTACCATGTGGTTCTATTTTAATTACTGAATTATATGACTTTGATGATGAC
This sequence comes from Microplitis demolitor, assembly GCF_026212275.2. Lineage (NCBI taxonomy): Eukaryota > Metazoa > Arthropoda > Insecta > Hymenoptera > Braconidae > Microplitis > Microplitis demolitor. Next base: position 9,053,890 of record NC_068550.1, on the reverse strand, counting down.
TTACCATAAGGTGACGCTGAATATATTTCACCAAATCCACCAGTTCCTATTGATTTACCAAGAATCCATTGATTTTTATTTAAATCCTGAAGAATTTCACCCTCGCGTATTGGATCTGGCATTTTGTATCCATTAGCTTTACGTGGTTTTTTTTTATTGGCCGCCATTTTTTTTTATTTATCTATTAATTATCTATTATTATTAATTATTTATTATTTATTTTAAGGCACTTTATTTATTCATTTTTTGAGGTTAGAAAACATTTAAATACTGCGCGGTTTTTTTGGCTAATAGTTTAATGATTTTAATTATTTTTTTATGATATTGATTAATTATTTATTATTAATTTATTATGACAAATAGTAATTAGTAAATAAATAGTTAATTATTGTTATAGATACACAGCACACTTGTCAGCTTGTGGCGGGAATTTACGTGGAATTCGTTCAAATGTTAATAGGGGGAGTTGTTAAAATTACTGGGGGCCAGAGCCATTGTCCAAAAAAGACATTCGTTTGAAATAACTATTTGAAAAGAAGTCGTTCAATAGACTTTTGTTGAAGAAAAAAAAATTAATGAATAAACTAAAAGTATAAAACTTTAAATTTATTAAATCGATTTGTCTTAAAAAACTTAAAAATATTTAGTTTAGGTAATTTTTCTTCCCGATCTCAATTATTTTTTTTTAATAAACCTCCCAACAGTTTTTTATAACTGCAATTGGGTAATTTTATGATTTTTATATCCCTTAAGTTGTTATATTTTAATATTCTTTATAATTTTTTATCATCTTTGAAACCAAAAATTTTCGTTTTTTTTTTTTATGAATTTTTAAACTATTTCAATAAATAAATAATTTGAATGACTTTAAACGAATAACAAACGCCATCTCGTGTATGTGACGTCACAGTTTTTTTTTATCAAATTAATGGCGCCAACGTCACACAACTTTTATATAATATAAGACTGGTTTTATTCATTTAAAAGTTAATTGTTTAAATTTATTTTTTATTTTATTCTAAAATTTTATATAAATCAAAGTATTGTTTAATTTAATTTTTAGTTATATCGTTTTTATGCAAATACCCAATTCAATTTAAATTATGAATTCAAACTATTTCCTACAGGGCGCACTTTTGTTCTCTGACTTTCTCCATTCGCTCCATTCTCTTCTCCCCTCTCATATGTCAGTTGTCTACTGGACGCAAACAGACGCTACGGGTTTTAAAAAAAAAGGTAACCGAGTTAAATAATTTTTTAAGTTATTATAAATAATAAAATTAAATAATTATTCCTTAATTATTGTTATAATTTATTTCAATTGTAAAGTTAAATAATTATTTTGTTTTTTAAATGAATAATTATTTATTAGTAAGTTTATTAAGCGTTAAAAATATCTGACACATGATGCCAAATGTTTACGGATAGGGATAGGACGCATTTAAATTTTTAACGGTCAACATTTTAACGGTGATTTTAGTTTATCAGTTTAATGGCAGTCATACAAAGCGTCTAATGACTCAGTACATTGGTATTTGCAGATTATTTTAAAAGATAAATATTTATTTTACTTTTACTTTTTTTTTTTTTTTAAAAAAGGGATAAAAGACAAAGACTGAAGAATTTAAAGCACGCACAAATAAAACACTAAGTATTTAATAAAGTACTTAAAAAAAAATGGATCCATTTACTCAGGTACGAAATATTAACTCCAATATAATTAAATAATTAATAACAAATGAATATTCTGGTTGTAGTATTAATTAATTAATTAATATTTATAATAAATAATTAATAATTAAATTTATAGCGAATGCTAGAACGTGCGAAAGCAAGAAGAGAAAAGTTAGATACACAATTATCTAATGCTGGACATGAAATAAAACGTCGTAGCCCTTTGAAAGAAGCTACGATAAATATCCCCAGTCCTGTTAAAACTCCTCCCAAGTCGATTGTTCAAGAAAACAAAGAAAACACAACAACATTAGCTGCTAATGTTAAATCCAAGCTTGATAGATTAGGAAAACTGTACTCTGGTATTTATATTTTTTATTATTTTTAATTATTTAAGCTGTGGGTTAGTTTACTGATGATCCTGGGGATTATAGATGAGGATCGGGAGCTTTTGAGTTCGCCGATTCACCGTACTGAGGAAAAATTCAGCGCTGAAGAGACCAGTGATGTGAGTGCCAGCAAAAAATGTGGAGTTGGTGGAGCCCGGCTGGACCGTTTAGCTGCACTTGCTTCTACTATTAATAATTGGGAAGATGATTTGTCACATCCTACTGTGGTAATTATTTTATTTTATTTTTTTTAATGAAGCGTAAATTTTATTTTTGTACGCCAATTATTTTATTTTTTAACGCTAAGTAAGAGATCAATTGGCGGCAATTTATTTTATTCTGAGAATTGTGATTAATTTTTATAAATTAGTTATATAATATTTTTAGGATTAATTTTAATTTATAATTTATGAAAATTAAGAGCAAACATTTTTAAATATTAAATATACAAATCTAGATTACATTTTTTTAAACATATTTTTTTTTGCAATTATTATGCATCTTAATTTTTAGTGTACTTATTACCAACATTAATTATTTTAAAATAAATGACAATTAAGGGAATCAGGGTCTAAAAAAAACAAAAACGCGAATTTTTTTCAGCTATATGGGTCGAGTAAATTAATTTAAATCTTTTGTACATTATTAAGTATCGTTTCAAGAACATTCCCTGAAATTTTTATGCGAAAATATCCACAAACGAGCCGGTGACAAAGCCTTTTCAAGGACGCCTTTGAAAAAAGACGATTTGCGGTGATCACTGGATCTCGGTTGAAAATTATCTGAAGTCGAGTACCCTTAAAATTTAGTTCAAGTATCATCAAATCCTCCCCCCAACGATCTCTGGTAATTTTTTTTCCATTTCTACATTTTTGGTGGTCATATAACGTGAAAAGTGCTATTTTCCACGAAAAATTCCGTCATTTGGCGGTAGAAAACCTCCTCAATGTAAAAAAAATTCTCAAACTCAACGTTGGGGGGAGGTATTTTATATATAGAAAGTGTGTACCAAGTTTGAAATGGATCGGTCATGTAGTTTTCAAATGGCAGTGATCACGTACTTTGAAAAAGTGGTTTCGAGAAAAATGCGTTTGAAGTTTTCGAAGAAAAAAGTGAAATTTTTTTTTTTTTTTTCCAACTTAGGGAACGGTGAGGCAAGAGTTGCTCTAACTGCCTCAAAATCTTGGGAATATATTTTTAAATGTTTAACTATGAGAAAAGTCAAAAAAAAAATCAATTTTTCAAAAGCGCGAGACCTTGACCCTTTCTTAAATCAATGAAAATGATTAATTTTTTAAATTTCAATAATGTGACAGTCAGATTACAATGCACAGATAATATTTATAATATAAAATAGTATTTAATTATCCACTAAAAATTTAATTACCCAGGCTCAATCTGTTATTAATTTATCCTCCGTTTTGATAAACACGGTAAATTTTTTCCCTTGTAATTCAAATTGTAAATAATATTAATTTTTCGGTTTTACAAAAAATAACAAACCCGATTAAAAAAATATATATATAATTATATCTATCTTAGTTCTTGTGATAAGTGACCGGAAGTTTAATTTGAGCTTCATTTATCAACTACTGAATTTATAAAATAAATATTAATATAAAATTTATTTTCCAGGCACCAAAAGAACCCATACGTAAAACAAACACAAGGTTTAATTACAAGCCATCTCCAACAAAAGCTCAAGAGCGCAGTGTACGCGCCAGCAGTGTCGGCAGAGATGTTCCTGAGAAAAAAAAGTTAGTGAGCGAGAAGACAAAGACGCCGGAAAAAGTGGTACCATCAACTTCAAAGACCCCGGAGAAGAGCATCGCGTCTACATCTAAGGACCGCCAAGGGAGTTCCAGGACGCCGGAGAAGAGTACGAAGGAGGTCGCAAGTGGAAATCGAACGCCAAGCAGGTTTGGTGGTTACAGTGGTTCTCCAAAAAGTAAAATACAATCACCAGGTTCAGTATTGAGTAAAGCCTCGTTATTTGAATCTAAAAGTTTAGCTACTAAGGCCAAGGATCCCGCGGAGATGTCACTTTCTGAGAGGATGGCGATGTTTGAAAGGAATAAGGGTGAGGCTTTGATCCCAAAGGCTCCATTGTCGTTACCAGTTTCCACTAAGAAGCTTATGGAGTGTCAGAAAGTCTGCAATCAAACCAGTCCCGGTATTTTTTTTTTTTTTTATATCAAAAAAATTATTTTAGAATCTTTAATTTATTTTTTATTTTATTTTATTTTTAGATCAACGAAATAAAGCTGTCAATAAATCTGGGACACAAAATAAACGTGCGTTATTTGAAGGATTACCTAAACAGCAGTTGGAAAATGATATTTTACGTGACACACAAGCTGAAAGAAAAAAAGAATTAGAGATGTTAAGATCTCGGTTTAATAAAAATAAAGAGTCAGCCCAAGCTGCAGCTGGGTCTTGTATAAGACCCAGAAACAACAGCGATGGGTCGCCCAAAAATTCACCAGTATGTCCTGTCAAACCTACACCAGCCACTGTAATGCATATTAATATTAATTGAAATCATTTAAAATTATAAATAATAAACTATTAAATTTATTTAAATTATTTAGGAACAAGCGCCGCCGCCACCACCACCGCCATTACCTTCAGCTCAAGAATCTCGCACACCAACCAAGCGTCAAGTAACGACACTAAAAGCACCAGCTGTGCAAACAACTCGTACAATATTTTCAGATGTCAAACGTATTAAAGTATCTCCACCTAAGCCAGGTCACTTATACCCCGACTTAACTGCTATTGAGTCTTCGGAAACCGAAACAACTGACTCGGAGTACACAGTGGGTACGACAGAAGCCGAGACAGCGACATTAGATGAGCCAACTGATACTGAAACAGATCTAGATGATTACTATGGTCTTGAGCAAGAAGTATCAACAAATTGCGACGATAGTAATACTAGTTTTGAAAACAGTATCATGCGGATCGTAAAAGAAAGTAAGAAGTCGAACAGCTGTAACAAGAGACAAATTGAATCCGACGAGAGTTCGTCATCTGATATATCAGTGCTTGATGAAATGGATGAGTACTTAGACGAATGTCTAGCTCTTCAGGAGGCACAGAATCATGGCCCGACTCCTCCAAAGCAAAATCGCGCTGGCAACAGTCCGTCTATGGCATCAACAAGTTTTAAATACTCCCAGAATATTTATAAATCTCCAATTAAAATTACGCCGTCTCGCTCGCCGCGTAAGAAAGATCAGTGCATTATTGATGGTGACAGTCAAGTCCCATTAATGCATAGTGTGAGTTTTTATCGTCGACAGCAATCACAGACTCCGAAGACACCTATCAGGCAGGTAAAGCGGTCCGTTGAGTCAACGGACTGCGAAGAACCAACAGATGAAGGTGAATCTGCAATGGTTCAGGTGAAAATTAAACAACTGATGGAGGAGGTCTGTAAGCAACAGACGATCATTGGCCAAGCGAGTCAGGCGTTGAACTTGTGCACAGCCACAGTAGAATTCAGTGGATCCCGTGAGCAAGTTGAAGGCGAGCGATTACTTCTGGTAGCGACTCACCGGCGACATGCGGCTCTCAATGAGATCCAGAGAATGCGAGTCGAGGGAACACTTCGACCTGTTTTGCCTGGATCATCTCCTAGACAAGAAAGGGGATCGCTTACTATTTCAGCGCTTACTCTTCCTTTGAAACGCGACCACTCGTTTAATATAAACTCGGACATGTGCTTACACTTTTTATGTTTAATCCGTCACCTAGATACGGTAATAGCGACGCCTGTAGTCCAAGTTGATCGAAATGATTCTTGTATTCGTTTCCCCTCGACAATTAAACTCGATGACCTTTATTCAGATTTTAAAATTACCATTGAAGTTTACTCACTTGAGACGCGAGCAGAAATTCTTCCCCACGAAATTAAATATCATATTTATGATACCACAAGCACGAGTTCTTGCTCAAAAAAGAATGGTAAGACACCCAAGAAATATTTGAAAAATGAAAGTAGGTTGATTAAGCCTTCGCAGCCATCTCCTGGTGGGCCTGGAGCTGTACGGTCGCCATCATTCAGTTTAACTGGATACGTGGTGTTCAGCTTAAAAGAGATCAACCGAAACCAATTTACTCTCAACAAAGTACCACGTAATTCATCACTGGAAGGACACCTGCTGATGCATGTTTCATGCGAGCTCAATATTTCTATTGAACATCGTGGGTTTCTCACGATGTTCCAAGATATTGGGGGCTGTGGGTCATGGCGAAGGCGCTGGTGTTTACTTAAAGGTGATACATTGTCGTCCTGGACTTATCCGGAGGACGAGAATAAGAAGACACCAGTTGACTCTCTTGGATTACGAGGTTATTTTTAGTTTTAAATATGGTCTTTTTTTTGCTGAGAAAATATTTAGAGGCTGGATAATTAAATCTTTATTATTTTTTTTTTGTTGCAGAGGTAATTACGAACAATATAAGTTTAGTTTCGAGAGACATTTGCGCACGACCCAACACCTTTTTACTTGAGACCATGAGACGTGCTCAGCCTAACGACAAAGACAGCTTGGTCATGGTTAAAAATGGGCCTAATACTACCATAAGGTACTACAATTAATCATAGTTATGACTTATATGACAAATAAAAGGACAGCTGCGTTTTAAAATAGGAAAATTGGAAAACGTCTAGCGGGAATTTGAACGCAGTTGTGAACATTTACTAGGAATTTTTTTTTTATTTTATTTTAAATTCCTGAGTAAAGTCACGAAAACAATGTATGAAAGCTTATTTATGGAGAATTGAATTTCCTACTAAATTATAATGACGCATTCTTGTCGTATTTCTGACAGCTTAACCAAATTTTTTTTTAAATTCAATATTATAAATTTATAAATCGAGGATTTAAAATTAAAATTATGATCAAGCCATCAATGTTACATGAAAAATATATATGAACAAATTTATAAAAAATTATACCTCTTAGAAAAATGAATTGAGATATTTTTATCATATCTCTAATAGTTTAATCAAAAAAGAAATTTTTATCTAAAACTTTGTCGCTTTAAAACTCACGACTTATTTAAATAGCAATAAAAATAATGTAACAAAAATTTATATCAATATATATAATTATCACTAGTTACGCATATCAAACCAACAAACCCCCATTTTTTTTCTTTTTAACTAAAAAAAAAAGTTACATTTTAAAAGGCAGCCCTTTAATTAAATAATTTTCCCAATTATTTACTAAAATAATGAATTAATATCAATTACTTATTTTAATTTCAGGCATTTATTAAGCGCCGACACTAAGGAAGAAAGACTACAATGGGTGGCAAAGCTGAATGCTTCACTCCATTTGTTACGAGCGTGGGGAGGAATTTCTGCTACGAATTAATTCTCGATTAAACGCGTAATTATCAATAATTTTTTATCACTATTAACCATGTATAGTATTAATAAATTGTAAGCTAATCTATACATTGACATTTTTATATTTATAAATTTTTTTATTTGCTTAAGCTACAATGGAGTTTAATCTTATCTAATATACAGATGCAATTTCAAAAATAAAATATGTAAATATAATTAAAATAAATTTTGAATTGAGTGTAAGCTCTAAAATTAATATAGTAATTTAGTAAAATTAATTACTCGATCAATTACTAACTAATTAATGTATTTTTTTTTCTCTTAAATATTTGTATGAGAAATAAATCCTGAGTAATGAGGAGATTTTATAAAATTAAAAAATACTTTTAAATGCAGGAGATATAAATCATTTATTTTTATACATTATGCACAGGATAGACATTTAATATTTTTTTTTTCTTTTTTTAGTTTTATTTTATTTTTGTTAAATGTCTGTTGAGAAAGCGAGTGGTTATTACACAAGAGTTATAACAGGGTGGTAACCTTCACGGTCGGCAGTGTAATCTACCCTGTATGTTTTGCCATCGGGTGCGACGAAACTGTAGCTGCCGACAACTTTCATGGCTTCGTCGTCGGTTCCTTCGTTTTCTAGCTCCGCTGTTTCTTCACGCTTTTGTCCATCACTTTGCTCGTAAGAAAAATGGTAACCGCCTACTCCGATACTGTTGTTTTCTTCTTGACGAACTATTGTTATTTCTTGCTGGGGTGCTGACAGTCCGATTGATGCAACTGACACCAGAACTAGCAGGATTATTATCTATATTTGAATTAAAAAAACATTCTTTATTTTATTGTACACTTGGATACTTCTTTTTTTTTTTTTTCAAAATTTTGTATTTCTGCTTTAAGTTTTATTTAAAGTATGGAAAAGTTTTTTTTTAATTATAGGAATTTTGAATGTTTTTAGCTTATAATATTTTTTTTTCTTTCATATAAATTAAAAAATAATTTTTGTACCGAATTTTTTAAGAATTAGTATTTTTTAAAATTAGAAACATATTTGAGACTCAAATAAAAAAAAAATTGAATTGAAATTCACTATTTAAAAGATATTTTTAACTAATTTTCAAAATCTCAAATTAAAATTTTTTTTCCCACGTAATTTATAGTGATTTAAGTAATTGTTACGATAATTGAGAGATAATGGAATTTTATGACCCTCACAATTTTCAAATCTATCTGTCAAATAATTTAAAAAAAAAAAAAAAAAATTTCAAAATCGTATTTACATTTGAGAATTTTTTTCAACTTTCGGAGTATTTTCCACCTTTTAATTTTTATACTTTTTTGGGTTCTCGTAAATTCAAAAATTATTATTCATTAAAATTTTTTAAAACCTTATAATTAAAAAATATTTAATTAATTTTGAGACTAAAATTTTTTTTGGTTCTTTTCCACCTAAAATACTTTTCAACTAATTCTCAAAATTTTAAACCAAAATTTTTTTTTCCACGGATTGTTAATATTTTCAAAATTAATCAACCAATTTAAATAATTCGTGCGATAATTTAAAGAGTTAATAAAACTTTATAGCCTTCATTATTTTCAAACCAATCTGTTAAGTAATTTATCAAAAAAAGAATTGAAAAAAAAAAAATCCAAATTCTTAACTCGTCATATTAAAAAATAAAATAAACTATGGAATAAACTCTTTACATTATCAATCATTATTTGAATAAATAACTTTAATTTAAATATATCAACAATTCCTACACCAGCTCCGAAATTAAAAAATAAAAAATTCGCACACCAAAAAAAAAAATTTTCTGATCAACTGTCTAGACGTCACTTTCACTATCTAATAATTTGGATATAAAAATTTTTAAAATTACTATCAATGATGAAAAATAAAAATAAAAAAAGCAACCCACCGTTTTCATATTTGATAAATAAAACCACGAGAAAATACAAATAATAAGAAGTGTCTTAAGCAACGTTTGATAAAATACACAAGATTCCATCTAACACTCGTACCTTTATATACTCGTAAATAAAAAAAAATCCACTTATCTCCCACTACTTTTAGTAGCATTAATAAAAATGATTGCATCCAGGTGCATCCTCCATAAGAATACACCGCAGTAGTATCTAACTCCAACATTTTACCCGCTAGGGGCGTAAGTGATTAAATTTTCTCGTTAATTTTTCATATTACTAATGACATAAATATAAATAATTACAGTGACAATTAATAACAATAATTATAAATTTATAAATTGAGAAACAAAAATAAATATGACGCGCAACATTTACACGACCTTTGACCTGGTAAAAAAAAAAAAAATTTTAAATAAAAATAAGTATCAAACTTAGAAAGTAAAAGCAACTGAAGACATCCAACTCATCTCGACTCATCTTCTCTTAGTAATCTAGCTACTGATGACGTTACTTATGACGAAATCGTTAACAAGGTAACGATTTTCATTTAAGGTATTTATTTAAATTATATATATATATATATATATATATATATATATATATATATATATATATATATATATATTTGGATTTATTACAAATTTAACTATTGGCTTTTGGAGATTGACAAAGATTATGAGTAAGGTCTGGTGAGGGAGGCAGAGGAAAGGGAGGAAAAAAAAGAAGAAGAAGAAGAAGTAGGATTATAGAAGAATGTACGTCCTTGCGCATGGTGACATTTCAACTGCTTTTACTTTGACTCTTTTACCTCTTCGAATATATATATAAATAATCACTGCTACATAATATAATAGTATAGTATAGTTGAGTTGAGATGAGTTTGGATGAAATAGAGGATACCTCATTCGTATTTGCCGTGAGGAAAGTTTTTATTACGTAATAAATTTAAATGATGACCTTGCCATTTGGAGATGCGACCGAGTGCCCGAACCGCCTCTTCTTTTCTTTCACCTCTGGGTCTATCTGCCCTCTGGTTACGCAAGGGTTAACGCAACTAAAGATTCGATACGGAAGTTTTAGATATTGTTTTACAAATTGTTACATCGCTTCCGTTTTATTTTTTAAATCATTTGAATTAAGAATGATGAAAAAAAAGAAAGATGAAAAATTAGCATTTAGTTTTTTTTTTTTTTTTTTTTTTTTTAATTGGCTGAACAGCTGAATTTAATAAAAAATTTATTTTTGAAGAAACGGGGTATTATTTTTGAGTTTGAAAATTTTTATGTTAATTTGAGAGATTAGACCTTTAGGTAGAACTTTTAGTTTTTATTACCTTGGAGATATTTTATTTTTAAAATACGGGAATGTTTACTTATTTATTTATTTATTTATTTTTTTAATTAAAAAAATTGATAGTAGTTTAAATAAAAATAAATAAATTTTTTGAACTTACCCGACTAATTATAATAAATTATAGCAAAATTCTATGAAAATTTTACTATAAAGAAAAATGCAGTAAATGTCTAAAGAATCTACTAGAAATTGTAGTTTTGCATATTAGAATTATCACAAACTTGTAAATTAAAAATTACGTTATCTACTCAGAGAAAATTATATAATATATTTTACTCTATTATTGTATGTAAATTGGGACCAGGACAAATAATTACTCTTCTGTTTCTAAATCTTGCTACGGGATGAAAAAAGGCTTAATTTTGAGTAATTTTTAATCAAAATTATTAATTATTGCTTTAGGTTTTTCGTTTGAGTTTACTCAGAATTGTAAACCAAATTTTTAAAAAAATTATTTTTATGAAAATTTAATTACACCCCAGGTCATAATATCTAGCCTCATCAAACCCAAGTAAGCCTCAATCAAGCCTAACTTAGCTAAAAAAGTATTTTGAGCCTCAAATAATACTCATAGAGCCTCAAATAATACTAATCGAATTTAAATTACATTTGATCGAACTCGTAAAATTATTATTATTATTATTATTATTATTATTATTATTATTATTATTATTATTATTATTATTATTATTATTATTATTATTATTATTATTATTATTATTATTATTATTATTATTATTATTATTATTATTATTATTATTATTATTATTATTATTATTATTATTATTATTATTATTATTATTATTATTATTATTATTATTATTATTATTATTATTATTATTATTATTATTATTATTATTATTATTATTATTATTATTATTATTATTGATTCATTGAGTCGAGACTAGGTTCATTTGAGGCTTATTGAGGATCTGTGAGCATCATTTGAGGCTATATGAGCATTATTTGAGGCTCAAAATAGTTTTTTAGCTAAGTGAGGCTTGATTGAGGCTTACTTGGGTTCAATGAGGCTAGATTGAGGTTCGATGAGGCTAGATATTATGACCCGGGACTACATACAATTTCAATACATAATTAATAATTACACTATAGACAGCAACCTTTACTTCAGTTTCGGTTATATATATTTAGATCAAACTTAAACCCCATCCGTTTTTTCTTCCTTTTTATTTATTATTGCCTCTAGATTTAAAACCTGATCTCAAAATCTAAAAACATTTCTCAATCGAATCTCTATATTGTTGAAAATTGACCTTAAAATTAAAAGCAAATCAATTGAAGTAATTATTCAAGTTAAAATTAGTCATAAATATGAAATATAAACATCATTATAACAACCTTATTTATTTACTCTATTTTCACATAACTTTAAATTTTCAAGGGTAAATGTTATAAAAATTAAAATCACAATGTATTTTATTTTAATTTTATTTAAATAATTAATTTTGTTGTTGTTGCCCACCAGTGAATTAATTTTGAACAATATTAGTTTTAGAGCTGATAGCTATTTTAAATATCTAAATTTGAATTTAAAATTATTTTATTTCATGTGTAATTAGTTTTTAAATACGATACATTTAATAGCAAGACTTGAATAAATTCACAAATATCGAAAACTAATTAAGATTTTTAAAATAAAGTACTGTATTTTTAAAATTTAAAACAAACTTAATATTTTGATTAATCACATAGAACATATATTTTTAAATAGTCACCTTGAATTTTCATTAAAAATTTGACCTAAATTTATTCGATTATGTAAACAAATAAATATTTACGTAAAATAAATAAATTTTATTTAATTTTCATGACAGTTGTCCTTGTAAATCGATAAAATTTTTAAATGACCATATTAAGAGGACTTGCCATCTATTCTCTTTCTCACACACATGTGAACAAACGAAACGGTCCTTGTTACACTTACATTAGCAAATGGAAATTTCAAATGAACCGTTCTCAGATATACACTGAAATTTCCAAACGAAAAGCATTTAATTCAATAAATAATAACTTTACGCATCGAATGAAATATTTTATTCAATATGACTTGAGTCTTTATCTAAGAAAATGGTTCATTTGAAAATCACCTATTTCACTCTCTTAATATTAATATTTATTTAAAAAAAAAAAAAAACATAACAAAGCTCTGAAAATTTTCATTTCAAGCGCAATATAAAAATCTAGAAGAAATATTATTTTAAATCATAATTTTGAAAGCTTTTATTATTAGCTAGCTTCTAATGCACACATTCTGTAAATGATGTGCACTAAAATTTTATTACTTTATAACAATCAAATCCCAATATACCCTTGTATCGTAAATTTAAAAAAATTTCCAAGACAATCATCTTTGAAAATCGATGAAATTTTAAACAGTATAAAAATATCATAAAATTCCTTTTCCCCAGTCTTGATAAAAGCTGAACTGAACTAAAATAAAATAATATATCATAGTATAGCATAGCGGAGACCGTCTTGGGCTAAAGTATTTACCAAAAGGGCATTGGATTGCTCCAGCCGTGCATCCTGTTAACAAAAGATGCGCTGATGAGACAGTGCATGTTCACCCGAAGCCTTACTGGTGACATTTAACCATGTGCACTGGTCGGTCTTACGTAATCCCATCTCCAGATTATTCTCTGTACCTAATAAAACCTACCTTTACACCTCCACCTCCTTCTCCACCTCCATTTCTACCTCCATTTCCACCTCTACCTCAACCTCAACTTCTATACCTAAGGTTACCTTCTTTTTTTTTTCTTCCAACATTTACTCAATTTTTTTTCATCAATATTTATAAATTTATCTTCTTCTTTTTTATAATTTACCTGGCATTTAACAGACTGATAGTAACATCTTTAAATATGTGTTCGTTGATGCTTTTGCTATTAGTAATTTACTAATTACCATATATCATCAAAAACCAGTATATTATATAGGACATTACATCATTATTATTAAACTTTCATATGTTATTTTTTTAATATATTTATTTATTTGAATGTTAAAATTAAATAATCCGTCATTAATATCTATGATGATGATGGTGATAATGAAATTTTTACGATGCAGTAAAAACAGATACAAAAAAATTACTTAATTCATTGAATATTTATTAAATTATTTAATTACATTATTACTTGAGTAATGATTTTATGGATTATTATTGTTATTAATTTTTAAATAATTTATTCAATGGATATTGTTATTTAAATTGCGGTAAACAATTTATTGATGACTTGGAACTATTAACTTCCGTAATGGTGTCTATTAATCATGATCGTCATCTTGGGTTGGTCTTAGTCTTGGTCTTAGTCTTGGGTTTTATTATATTGCGTAACGGCTATTTAGATTTTTGATTATAATTATAATTTCGGCAATAGGTTTCGGGTGAGATTAGTTTAGCAGTGGGATGGCAGTTAAAAATTTATGGTGGGAGATAGAGAGGATTTGGATTTTTGGGAGTATATAAAGTCAAGATCAACTTGGAATAAGTACAGTTTCTAGTTTTCAAGTCTAGTAGTTTTTTATTTCAAGTAGAAAAAAAAAATAATAATTCATCATGAAAATGGTGCGTGGTTTTATTTTTTAAATTTGGCTTGTGATTTTTTGAATAAATTTGTTTATTTAAGTGATGGAATTTTTTACTAGAATAAAGGATTTAATAGTGAAATTCTTTTGTTAAGAGCTGACGGTTTTTTTTTTTAATCAGAAATTCGGAAACTTTTGATTGTTAATCTTGGAAATGTTAAAAATTTTTTAATTGTAAAAGTAGACTTTTTGCACTATTTTAATAAGTCATTGATTTTATTTCTGAGATTTTTAATTTTTAAGTTAAATTTTTTTTCAAATTTAATAATTGTAAACTTTAAAATTAATTAAAGTGAAAAAATTTTATTTTTGTTTGAATTTTGACAACTTATTTTTTATATTTCGATAATAAATTTTTAGAGTTGTTTAAATTTTTGAAAATCAAAAAATCTAGACTTAAAGATTAAATTTTTTAATTCATTCATTTAATTTCAATTGTTAGATTCCGATATTTAATTTAGTTTAATTAAAAAAAAAAAAAAAAATTGTGAAAAAAATGATAAACATAATTTTCGAAATCATGAATTTCTTGGGACTTAGAATTCGATATTTAACTATCGAAATTTGATCAATAATTTGTAAAAATTGTAGCGAAAAATCTAAGCTTCAAAAAATCAAAATAAATTTTTTTCTTTTTGTTCAAAAACTATAAATATTTAAATCACAATTTTTTTTAAAATTTGAATCTCAATATTTTTTTAACAAATTTTCTAAGTACTCGAAAATTCAAAAGCCAGAAAAAATTTATAACTAAATAATTAAATAAACTATTCGTCAATAGATAATTGCACTCGTCGTCCTTGTGGCCGTAGCAGCAGCTGCTCCCGTAGAAGAGGTCGTCGTCGTTAAGTCTCAAGAGAACAACAACATTGGAGTAGATGGATACCAGTACAGCTACGAATTATCTAACGGCCAAAACGTCCAAGAATCTGGTGAATTGAGAAACGTTCCCGGAGAAGACTCTCCTGTAATCGTAGTCAGAGGAAGTTTCAGCTACAGCGACCCCATCACCGGCAAACAATACACAGTCACCTATGTCGCCGACGAGAATGGATTCCAACCATCTGGTGAACATATTCCTGCTTGAATTTCCTACTTTACGGTCTTTGTTCTCTTTTATTTTGTGCCAATTTATTGATTTATTTTATGTTCAATAAATACTTCCGTTGATTTTAATTACTCGTATCGTTTATTTATTTCTTTTTTTAATTAATAAGTTATTTTATAAATAATTAAGTTGTTATTGGATATAAATTTATTTTACTATCTTCTTTACCAAATTTAATCCATGCCATGACAGGCCATCGTTCCAAAAACCAATAGTTTAATTTTAAATAATTATTGAAACCAGTTCTTACTAGTTGTCCTATAATTGGAACACCTGAAATTTATATTTTATTAATTATTTAATAATTAATTTATTAGAATTTTCTATTAACTTCTCGAGTAAAAAACAATGTATACGCAGTATAATATATTTATATATACTTTTATTAAAAATTTTTATAGGTATATATAACTATGTATAACACATTTTAAAAACAATTAGCCCTTTTCACCAGCCTCATTTAAAAACAATCCGCTATATGCAGCATCAGACTCAAAACAAAAATATTTTTGTAACTTTAATAACAAAACAATGTTCATAAATTCAAAAATAGTTGTTAGTATAAAAATTTAATTTTGATCAATAGAAATTTATATCTACAATCAAAAACAAAAATTATAACTTATAACTATTAGTTGGGTATAGTTTTTAAATTTTAAATATGCTTAAGTTATCAAAGACAGATTTTCAACGATCGAAGCATCCGTGCCGGAAATTGAAGACAAGTAAAAAAGGCTGATTGTAAAAAAGTTTTTGGATTAAACGAATTTATAAATTACCAAGAATAAAAATTACTGATTGTCGATACCAGTAATTAAGTTTGCTGTATAAACTCAACGGTTTTTCATCTAAAAAAAAAAAAATTTAATTGAGTTATCAGTTACTCAGCTAATAAAGAAATAGAATACTTACATGTCAGTCCATTTAAATCATACCAAAAGTACATCATGGCGTCTTTATCTAAAGCGACATCAATGTACCAAAATCCTTCCAATAATGCATCAATCATTTGAGTAAACTGTTCTGATTTATTAGCAATCCATTTTGTAAACACTTGGTCCTGTAATTTCCGACAAAGTTCCGTCGTTTCTTCTTCGGTATCCCGACAAATGTTGACTCTAAATAAGTACCAGATATTAAAAACCAAAAAAAGTGGCAAAAATTTATTTTATGTAATATAAATAAATTTACTTGTTAGAAATATCAATCATATAGCCAATGACCCGCCAGAAATGATTTAAACCCTCTCGGCTTTCTTTTTCATTAGTAAGACCCAGTTTATGAGGTTCCAACAACGCGTATCCAATGAATCCGAATTGAGTTAATGCCATATCACGCTGAGTAATATATCCGACTTTTCTTTCCCCAGCTATTTTACTGTTTGTCGAGTGCTTCCATCTTATTGTGTTCAAAGACTTCCAAAATCTGCATCAATTTCCAAACCAACAAGATGAGATTGATTTATAATTTAAATATTTATACATATATATTATATATACGAATAACAAGTAGGACTAGTGATTTTTATCGGTTTACCTTGAATTAGGATCATCAATATCTGAAGTGTATAATGCATAAATATGTAAAACGGTTTCAAAATATCTTTTGTAAGCCGTACGAGGACATCCGCTTCTTTTTGTGAATATTAATATCTGAAAAATTCATTTTTAACTTTCTGCTATGAAAATCGTCGATTTTCGAAAAATTCAAGAAGTTATTGTATTCAGTCCGATTTTAGAAAATCGAGTTTTCATCAAATGTTGACGTAATGAGCTTTTAAGACACTATTCTATTTTTAGCGTGAGGCGTGTGTGCGAACTCTCCATAACTTTGTGACTGAATGGAATATTTAGATGGTTCTTGTGGCAATCGAAAGCGCCTGTTAGCTTCTAACTTTCCCTTAAATTTTAAATCATTCAATTGAATAGATTCCGGTATAATTAAGCAATACGAAAAAAAAAAATTTTTTTAGTTTTTTTTTAAATTATTGATTAGTTTCGAAATTAAATCAGCAATAGAACTTGGAAAAACGCACTGATTGCCGTAAGAACCATCTCCATCGAGTGATTTATCTGAAAGATATCGTTGAAGAAAGAAATGGTAATCGAGGGTTTTTTTGAAATATCTTTGAGATGACTAAGCCGATCAATTTCAAAACTATATAAACTCTAGAATTCAATTAACTGCGTCGATCGTTGCAATCGTTAAAACACATCGATATCTGTATCAAGCATCAAAATCGGTTTACTCGTTCGAGAAATATTGATGGCGAAAAATTAAAAAAATAACGATTTTCTCTAGTTATCTCATAATATGATGCTCTAAATGTTATAAAAAGTATACGAGATCTGTACCTTCACCGTCTCTTTTAATCACTGCATCAAATTTATTGCAATCGATCCATTAGTTTAGAATCTGTCGTCAACAAAACATCCAAGAAAGTAATTTTCGCTGAATTTTTTTTGTATATTTCATATTTTGATTTTATGATCAAATTAAAAACTCTTTTTGCTCTTTATTATGATTAATTCCATTTGATTCTGCCGAAATCTATACGTTATCTTAAGAGTAATCTAAATCAAAATTGATAGTTTTACATTTTTCAATTATTTGAGATTTTTAATTTTCGTAGTTTAATGCAATACATAATTTTATTTGAGTTGAAGAGCTCAAAATTTGATCTGATCAGACATGACTGATATAAACTCATAAATAGTTATGTGTAATATATATGATTAGATCAGATCAGACTTTATTGATATGAAATCTACATATGTTTAATTATGTTTATCATTCATCATTTGGTGCATTTTTTACGTAGGATGTATCAATTTGATCATTTGAGTTAAGTAATGTCATGAATTGTTCATATTTATAGATAGACTAGAAAAATAGACTACAATTCAGCGATAATCAAAGACAATAAATAAATTCCAATTTAATAACTTAATTAATAATTTACAGATATTTTAAATGAGATTTTATGAATGATTATATTTGTTCATGCATCTTTAAATATAATTATGTATGACCAGATCTAGGAAATTTTCAGATTTGATTATATATAGTCATATATAATTATATACAAAATTATTTTTCATCGGGTTTTATTTTTTATCTGCGATCTTGCCGTAGATCTAAATGAACTAAAACTAACGTTTGTTCATACTTTTATATTAAATTCAAAACGTATGTGTAATAATATATATTTACAACGTGTTAACAAGATTAATAAATATTAATGTTAAATAATTATAATAATTATCTTACATCCAGAGTTGTTGGTATTGTTAGAACAGTTATTAATCCAGCGAGTGCTGCGGCGCTCAACGATAATACATTTCTATTATAGTAATCTTGTCCTCTGAATAATAAATATTATTAATTAAATATTATTTATTATAAAACAGCTTTACTTCAAAATTTTTTACTGGCCTTTAAATATTTACATATTTCTATAATTAATTGATAAATTATTTTTATATAGTACACTAAAATCAATTATATTCACTCGTTATGTCAAGTTCTCAATTATTTATTTATCTAGTTAATTCAATTTTCCACACAAAATCAAAATTACAATGGGCGCAATTAAATACCTCATAAAAATTCGGACGTGGTTTCGAATCCCACCCGTGGTATTTAAGAAGCAAAAATCGACGCTTGTTTATGCTTAATTAAATTTATGAACATAGCAAATTATATTTATGAATATAATTATAATTTACAATAAATATTTAAAAATGAATGATTATATATATTTTTAATCAATTACTAGTTTTTGCAAATTGTTCTTTTTATAGAAAAGTTAATAGTAAAAAAAAAAAAAATCATAAATAAACCATTAAAAAATAATTTTAATAAAGTAATTTAAAAATAAACTTACAGTTTAAATAATTTTTCGTCATACCAATCAGGCAAATTTTCTTTCGTGACATTACTAAAATTTGATACAATATTATTTTTATCTGACATTAAATTATTTAAATGATCATCAATACTTTCTGATGGTGACACTAAAATATATATAAAAAAAAAAAAAATATTGATATATAAATAATCCCATGTAAAACTAGAAAATAATAAACAGATCTTTCAAAATTTGTTTCCTTTGGTATTTTGCAGCATTTGATATAAATATATAAAATATTTTAGCGCGTAATCATAGATGTCTGATAAATGTCTTATATAATTTTCATGATATTTTTTATAACAATACAATAATTATAAATAATTACCATTTAATTTTTTTCTCAGCATTTTCAATTTATTATTAATAAATTAAGGCTTTAGGAAAAAACAAACAAAAACTAGAGTAATAAACGAAGAAACAAAATATTGTTGATGCAAGTTAAAACTTCCGCGATAGACTGAGCAAATTAAAGTAACCCGAGTAGTAAATTGGCGACAAAGTTTATTTTTTTATTCGCATCTTCCATGTCACTCTATATATATATACACATATACACTTAAGATGATTTTACCGTTTGTTACTGCAGATAATAACATACACTATAGTGAAACCGGTATCTTTATTGCAATGTGAAATACTTTTTTTTAATAAATATACAAATTCCCGCAAATTATTTATGATTCATATCAACGATTAAATATTTTAAAAAAAATTACTGTAATGTTATTATCAATCATTAAACACACTAAGAACTATAATGAATTTTTTTTATTTGTTACACGTAATTTTAATGATACATCTAACAGCCACGTGACATGATAATCTGCATTAATCAATAATTTAAAATATGTTATTCATTTGAGTTTATTGAGTAACTCACCTTCAAGGTTTATTATTTATCTCATTAATAATAAATGGTATTAAATTTCTTAATTTTTATCTACCGATAAACTAATATAATAAGTGTTTCAATTTTGTTCTATATTTTTATTACTGAGAAAAAATAACGTTTAAAATTATATCAAATTTTATATTTGATATGAAGAACTTGAAAGACCACACAGTAAAAAACCGGTATTAAGGTTATCGATGTTAAATGATAACACCGGTAGCATTGTTTAAATTTTTCCCGATATTAAAAGAAAAATTACTCTATTTTTGAAGTATAAGAAGTCAAATTTGTATTTTAACATCAGTTAGATAACACCGTTGAGTAGCATATCTACATCGATATCAGTTCATTTTAACAACGCTTTTTTACAGTGTAATCTATTTATTTATTCTAATCATTATCACGAAAAAATGGAATATTAAAAATTTCTGTATAGTAGCAAAAAGTGGAATTTATTATTAATGATTACGTTAGTATTTTTAATGTATCTCATAGAGATGTGCAAATAATTTTAAATCATAAATAAAGTTAAAAATTAATATTCGAATAGAATAATCAGAAATATTATAATTAATCGTAAATTTTAAAATTATTTGATTAATTCGTCAGTTTGTGAAGTATTCGAATGATTTTTTAATTTCCGAAGTATTTGTTTAATTTTCGAATCATTCGTAAAATCTAAAATTATTTATTCGAAAGATGAATTGAATATTAAGAATTCATCAATGTAAAAACTTATGAATAAATAAAAAATTAAAAAATTCGAATGTTTCGAACAAGTAAAATTTTCTTCACAATTTGATTTTTTTTTAAATTCGAAAATTTACAAATCATTCGAAGTTTTTAAATCATCAACTCGATTCTATTAAAATACTATCAACACACTCCAATTATTTAATGCTAACAAATTTACTAATTTTTGTAAATTCGTGATTGTTGTAAATTTATAATTTATTCATGAAATCTAATAACTTTATAATTAAAATCATTAAAATAAATAATACCCAATAAAATTAAATTGCTATCTCACAATTAATTTTCAAAATTCTTGAATAAAAATCTCAATAAAACTTTAGACATTTATGTTTGTCCAGATCTCAATCGTTTTAACTTCAGGCGCTTAAAAAATTTCTTCATTTTTTTAAGCGGTTTTTTTGTTGACTTGATGTTTATAATTGCCATTGACAAAGAACCGCGATAAAATGATTTTAGTTCAAAACAAAATACAACAAACGAAATAAAAAGACCCAAAAATAAAAATGCGAATCCGGCGCTCAGAGGAAGTAGACGTAAAGCTTTAGCTTCTTGGGTTTCAATGTCATGTTCAATTAATACTTCTCGTAGATGTAGAGGTGTTCGCCTATAAATAACATCTTGTAGATGATAAGCAGAGAGTCCTGTTTCTTTTAACCACAAAATCACCTGGTTAATATTTTTTATAATAGTTATTATTTATGAAATATTTAAACAATTAATTAATTAATTATTTATAATTATATTACTTTGTCAAATGATTTAACGAGCCAAGGTTTTACTGCAAATGTAACATAATAATCACTTACTGATTCTTTCATTACTCTGTAATTCTGTAAATAATTATTTTTATTAATTTATTTAATTGCCAATTATTTATTCATTTTTTTTTACCCTGAGGTCAGAGCTGCTGATGTTATTTTCTGGAAAAAATATCGAGTCGATCATACGTCCGACTATTGCATAATTTCCTTGTTTTATTTTTTCATGACGCTCTTGTTGTGAAAATTCTGATTTAAATTTATCCGGAAATTTACTTGCATATTTATCCTAATACATTTAACGTAGAAGTATTAAAAAAATTAAATTACACAACAATAATAACTTACATTTAAATTAAAATAATCGTCAAATTTTGGCACAGGACCTTCTCTACCCCATGTAAGATTTTTTTCAATAAACTGATCCAGTCTATCGATTCTTCGAAAAATAATAAATAAAAAAATTTGGTGATCGTAAAACACTATCTAATGCTTTGCATTAAAAGTCGTACAATATTAATTAATATTTATTATTTAATTATAATTAAATAATTACCGATCTTCATACTCAGGAAATGTTAATCTGGCAGCTAAACTACTAGAATAAGCAGTAACGACAAGCACACCCGCCATATGCCACAATTGAGTTTGAATTTTTAATCCATTGATTCTTTGTGGCGCCCAAGTACCCACTAGCCGAGCGATTAATTCAATTAAAGTAGTAATATAACTTCTGTATCGCGGTTCCATGTTAGGATTTATCCAGGCTTTGATGTACACATAGAGACTTTGAAGAAATATAATTCCTAAAATCCCCATCCAGACTCCCAGAGACAATGGACGAAGCAGCGCCCAAAAACTTGATTCTGGTTTTGGTCGAGGAACCAAAAAATTTATAAATAATTGGTACCATGGTTTTGTTAAATTAACGTAACGATAATGGTCGTGTTTTAACCAAACTCCACTGAATGCGATATCTATCTACAAGAAAAAAAATTAAAACGTAGGGGCCAGAAGAAGGGCGGGGGCAAAACGGGTTAGGGCGGGCGGAACAGGGTATTCCCCAAAATTGTATAAAAAAAAAATTTTTTTTTAAAATGATTTTTTAACCTTTCAAAATCACTTTTATAACTACAATTGAGCATTATTTTGAATTTTTTTTTTTGTTAAACTTTTCTAAAAATCGAGTGTCAGTCGAAAAACGTTAATGACTTTTTTTTTATTATAAAAACTATTAAAATTTTTTTTCTTCCTTTGCATCCAATAATTATGTAACATATAATTTCTCTTTGTGTAAATTACTTACAAAAAAATTTAATGTAATCAAATTTATTTGATTTCCAGAAATTTTTTTTTTCATCTTTTAAGGGGGTACCCCATTCTGCCCCCAAAATTGAAATTTTTTTTTAACAGCAACTGAGTCGACTAAAAAAGTCCTAACAAAAAAAAAACCGTGACACTCAAAATGTATACAAAAATGATGATAAGAGTTGCCAATGCCGGTTATAAACAATTTCTAACTAAATAGTTGGAGTGGTCCATTTTGCCTCTCAGGTCCCGTTTCGTCTGCCCTTCCCCTATATATTTTAGTTATTAAAAACATATAAAATTTATTTATTTTTAGGTTAATTTACTTCGTTACGAAATAGTTGACCAATCATTCCTCCGTTCCAATCTGTTCCATTTGGTCTTCCATATCTACAATGTACTCATTATAATTATTGATCATTGATAAATTATATTTGTTAAGTTAATAATTACCTGTAATGACCATTAGGTTTACGTATAAGCCATTTAAAATTTAATCTTTCAGCGATAATGATAAATAATTTTGTTTCAACACCATCGACTTCATTTTCTAAAATAAATTATCTGTTATATCCCTGGCGAATCGGAATTACGGTAATTTACGAAAAATTCCCTAAATCCTACAGTAATTTGCGGTATTTTCCCGTAAATTACGGAATTTTACCGCAAATTACGGTTCTTTACCGCGTGAATCGTGCACGAAAAAAAATTTCCTGTTGCTGCAATAGGAGGCAGTCATGTTGCAGCAACAGGAAAAAATCCTGTTGTGGCAACAGGATTAATACTGTTGTTGCGACTTAATAGAAAAATATAGTTACACACTTAAAAATTTTGCGTCATTGCGTCAAAAAACTTAGTGTTAAAAATTTTTGTGTTAAATATTTAACACTTTTTTGTTTTGACTTAACAGAATAAATGTTAAATGTACACATAAAACTATTAAATATTTAACACAAAAATTTTTAACACTAAGTTTTTTGACGCAAGGACGCAAAATTTTTAAGTGTGTAACTATATTTTTCTATTAAGTCGCGACAACAGTATTAATCCTGTTGCTACAACAGGATTTTTTCCTGTTGCTGCAACATGACTGCCTCCTGTTGTAGCTACAGGAAAATCCTGTTGCCACAACAGGATTTTTTCCTGTTGCTGAAACATGCCTACCTCCTGTTGCAGCA
Organism: Microplitis demolitor; assembly: GCF_026212275.2. Taxonomy (NCBI): domain Eukaryota; kingdom Metazoa; phylum Arthropoda; class Insecta; order Hymenoptera; family Braconidae; genus Microplitis; species Microplitis demolitor. Next base: position 9,029,649 of record NC_068550.1, on the reverse strand, counting down.
ACAGGAATTTTTTTTCCGTGTGGTGTTTACGGTAAAGTACGGTAGCGTTACCATTCGTTATGGTAGTTTTTTGGTAGGGTGTGATACTTTAACCGTAAAAATACAGTACTTTCACCGCCAAATTCGATTGTCTGTCGGGTTACAATTACTAAAATCACAAAAAGTAACAAAAACTTTAAATTCTAATAACAATTACTTCTAATGCTGAAAAAATATATATTAATAGCATAACACCTAAATATAACAATGAGAAATGGTATTATTTATATCGTTGACTTTAAGTTTCATTTTCTTCGGGCGTTCAACGAATCAATAAATAAATTAAGAGAAAAAAAAAACAATTAATTCGATTGGAATAACTGAGTAAAAAAATTCAAAATCAAATCTCCATATTTAAAGATCTACTTTTTCTTTTTTAAAGTCAGTTTTAATTGAGTATCAAAAACTTTGCAGTTTATCGTTATTTTTTTTTTTTTTTTTTTTTTGTTTAACAATAACTATATACGATAAGAAATATCGTTTAAATACTTTTATTCTAAACAAGGAAATATATTGAACGTACACACAAGAAGTCAAGAAAGTAATTGTATTATAAGTAAAATATCAAAAGTTAAATTTGTATGGTGCACGGAGAAAAATTTGGGCTCAAAACGTACCAATTTTTATTATGCTGTCCACCATACTTGAAACAGAAAGAGAAGCATCCAAAAAATTACTCTGCTCTTATAAAAAATTATTATGCCGCATCACAACTATTATAATATACAGAAGTAAATGTTATTAAATCTTATCGATAAGTGTCTCGCGCGTAGTAAGTATTATGACACAGCATAATAATTTTTCATATGAGCATAATAATTTTTTGGATGTTTCCCTTCTTGTTTCAAGTTTGGTCGACGGCATAATAAAAATTAGTAGGTTTCGAGCCGACATTTTTCTCCGTGTAGATATCGTGCGTAATTCGAATCCACCAGGGATATAATAATTTTTCGTAATTAGTTGCATGTAAATAAACGAATTGTTTATTCTTAATTTTCTGAGGTTATGCTGCAAGTAAATATTTTTGTTTAACTTTGAGTATAAATTCCAATTAGAACTTGAGGACGCGTTATGAGAGCTTTGATTCATCTAATTAACATTCAGTCGGAGTTTTTAATTAGAAAAATATAGAAAGAGATGGTATAACAATCACAAGACGTGGAAAAACAATAAGCTCAAAAGCTTTTATAATTTCAAATCAAAATTCTCAATTATGTATCTATTTATCAAATAAACTGATATTAATGTAAATTATTATAATAATTATTGATTAATAAAATTACTATCTTGTGCAGTAAAAAATTCTCCTTCAATTCCATCAACTGTTTTATTTACTGTCGAATGAAGATAACATAGAGGCGGATTATAATATGCCGCGACTTGTAATTCGCGGCCTTGTAAATCAACGATACCACTTTGATGTCTTATTTCTTCGATCCTGTAATCGTTAATTATAATTATTATACATATTTCAGTTCAAATTACAATACTATGATAATTAAAAGTATTTATTGTTTATTACAACTAATTATTAATCACCTGGAGACGCGTTTAAAGTGACGAGGAAATAAATAATTTTCAGACAAGGACCACACGTATGATTTTGAAATTATATTAACGTTTGAATGCTTATAAAGGGTTACGTTTAATAATTCGGATGAATTATTATCGACTCGGTCGTTTATTATAATTAAAATTTCTGATGTTGATATTTTTGTGGGAATTCTGAAATATTTCGAATATCTTAAACAATAAAATAATAGACCCAATTAATGACAATAATTATTAATATTTTATTTAACTCATTGATAAATAAAAAATTTGTACATAATTATATGTAAGTATTCAATATATTTATATATTAATTTTTTTAATCGGATATTTTATTATTTGTAAAACCGATAAAATAAAATTATACCTTACAATTTGAATTATAACAAAAAAGATAAAAAAAAAATTTGGCAACTAGTTGACCCCGCGGGTGAGTTCCGAAACTTTTCGCAGTTTTCGAGCTCAATATTCGTTTTTAAATTATTTAAATAAACAAATATAAATTAAAATATTTAATTTTATTCTCTTTTTTTCAAATAAATAAAATAATTAGTCCAGCATATGAAGCTATAAATTTTAGTCTTCATTTATCTTTGCCCTTAATATTTTCAAAATAAATTCAAATTAATCCTAAAAATATCAAGTAACTAATTTAAAAAAATTAGTCCCAATACCCCAAATAAATGAAAATAAAATAAATTACTGCCAATTGATCTCTCACTAGTTTATTAAATTTAAAAACTACTAGCGTTAAAAAATGAAATAAAAAAATAATTGGCATACAAAAATAAAATTTACGGTCCATTAAAAAAGTCAATTTTAGTCATCATTTATATTCATTTTTAATATTCATAAACTTATGATTAAATTAAATTATCGAAAATATCAAAGTGCATCAATATTTAATTAATAATTAATAAACTTACTTCTTAATGGCCATAAATAATACATCAATAGAAGAAGAAACTAAAAAATATCCTTGACATTCATGCGACCGATATTTTACATAATAATCAAATTTATATATTTTTATAAATTTATTAAATAAAATATTTGCATTCGGATCCTCTGTTAAATTAAAAATAATAAATTAGTATAAATATTTTTTAATACAATTAATCACACATTTACTTTGATCAAATATATAAAATTACCATTGTCAATGAAAATATTATTACATCGAGAATAAGGAAATGAAAATTTTATAATTAACTCAAAATCTTTATCTGAAATCCAGTCATGATCTTTATCAGCGTAAATATTTTCACTGCGAGTGTAAAATAATTTTATTATTATTAATAACAAAAATAAGTATATGATAGAGTAATGAAGACTCCGCATATTTAACAAGAACTAATTATCAGTGAACTAAAGCGTGAGTTAAATGAATTAAGGGTTGAGTATAATAAAATTGAATGTTCGCTGTTTGTTCCTTTGATAGATAAATTATAAGGATAATGTTGAAAAGTAATGAATAACGCGCAGGTAAATTATAGAGAAATGTGTGTCACGAAACATGATTAATTTTGCGATAAAAGATAGTTGTAGCTTATTGTGTACACACATGTTAGGATAAATTATTGTTATCATTGCTAATTTAAACATCATGTGTGTTGGTTCAATGTTATAGTTGTTGTTGTTATTATGTACAACATAAGAATATAAATTAAAATTACATCGGACGGATCGTTGATTTAATCTAGATGTTTTGTTCGTTTTAATGTTTATTCCCAAATCGATCAATGGAAAAACTATTATAAATATAATAAAAAGTCCCGCTAAGAAAATCCAAGATTTACAAAAAATATTGAAAATATTGTTTCTACTCCGATTTTCGAAAATGTAAATTACATCAAATGTCGACGTTTTGAGGTCCGAGGAAGCTATATTAACTATTTTCTAAAAGATATCCGAGTGTCTGTACACAGAAAAAAAGATTTACTTGGTTCAAGTAAAATATTTTTTTCATAATTTTATTCTTGAATGAAGAAAAAATCATTTCTTGTTTTTAGAAAAGTTTCTTGCTTTAAGAATTTTTTTTTTTGTTGCTTTAATAAATTTGTATTTTGGTTTGAGAAGTTTCTCTTGTTTCAAAATAATTTTCTTTTTTTCGAGAAAATTCAATTTCTTGATGTAATTGATTCGATCTATATCATAAAAAATGTTCTTCTCTCAAGAAAATTCCGTCTCTTACTCCAAAATGTTTTTATTTTGTTTCAAGAAAATGTTCTTCTCGCGAAAAAATTTAGTTTCTCGCTTCAAAATTTATTTATTTTGTCTCTAGAAAATGTTCTCTTAATAAACAAAATTTTTCTCCTATTAAGAAAATCAATTATCGATTTATTGCCGCAAGGTTTAAAATTCAAGTAAATTTAATACTTGATTGAAGAAAATTCTGGCCTTTCTTCTTTGACCCAAAAATTTTCTTGACTCAAGAAAATTAACATTCAGTCAAGATAGTTTTTTTTTCTGTGTAAGTAGGTTTGGAAAAACATTTCTCGTCTTCGACAGGCTAGTTGTTGATGCCTGTTTATGTCGGGCTTGATGCACACGAGGGTGTCTGTTATTGTATGTGTATAATACCGACTAAAACCAATTCCTCTGTCTCTGGCCTCTGAATTCCCGCGGGAACCGTCGTTAGGCATTACTTCACAGGGAGAGGATCTAGCACAAATGCTCTTTCTTCAGGTAGTTGAAGTTAATTCTTCTCTTCTTTCAGCTATGGCCTTCTTTTTCTCGTTTCCTTTCAGTAGACCGTAGCTCCTTTGGGACTTCCGTGACGAAAGTGCTGGTTGCGTTCCATGCAGCTTTTGATGACAGCATCGCATCTACCAATATTCCTGGTTAAATCATCCGTTTAAGTGTTAATTCCAGGTTGACGCGCTGAGAGTTGAATCGAGGACACATATAAAACACGTGTTCCACGTCCTCAGAAACTCCGGGACAGGCCGGGCACTCTGGAGAATCATCGCGTTTGAACCGATGGATATACGCCTGGAAGCAGCTGACACCTGACAGCATCTGTGTCAGATAATAGTTGACCTCTCCGTGGTTTCGAGCTCGAAAATACTTTTGTATCCTTTTGTTTTCGAGAAAAAAACGTTTTTTACGATTTTTTGTCAAACGATATCTCCTGAACAAATAAATCGATTAAGACGGTTAAGGTGGCAATCGACGCGTTTTATTGAGTTCTACAACTGATCAGATTTTGAAATTGATTTATTGAGTCGTTTTTGAAAAATTTCGAGAATACTAAAAAAATGTTTTTTCTTTTTTAATTCTTTCGACAACGGTTTCTCTTGAACGAATTAACCGATTTTGATTTTGACAAGTTATCCAAAAAAAACATTTTTGAAAAAAGTTTATTTTTAGAATATCTCTGAACGAGCCCTGCCGATCAAATTCGATTTTTTTCAGCTTTCAGATATTGATAAGCCGCGTCGAATGACACCTGGAAAATCAAAATCGGTTCATCCGTTCAAAAATTACAGATATTTACATACATACATACTTACGTACGTACGTACATACATACATACATACATACATACATACATACATACATACATACATACATACATACATACATACACTCGGACATCATCGTGAAATTAGTCAGGATAACTTCCTAGAATCTCAAAACGTCAAAATCTCTTAGAAATTCGATTTTCGAAAATCGGACTAAAACCAATAACTTCCCGAACTTTTGAAAATTTGCAACTTTCTTGGCGGGAAGTTAAAAAAGAAATGCAGTCAAGAGTATTTTTGAGCTCGGAGAGTTTGAAAATTAATTCACAATAATGCTTTCGAGCTTAAGGAGTTTTTGAAAATTAATTCATAATAATGCTTTCGAGCTCAAGGAGTTTTTGAAAAGAGCAGGAAATTTTGGTCCGCAGGGTCAACCGTAGTCTATATTTTTTTTTTTTTTTTTTTTTTTTTGTTTTTTTTTTCAGATATGAAAGAAAATTTTTAATAATTTTTTTCTTCAGAGATTTGTTCGATGAATAAAAAAAAATACAGAAATTAAATTTCATAATTTATAAGGAGAGATAAATTTTTTTTTTCAAATTTAATTTTTTTTACCGAACAAAAATTTTTTTTAATAATTAATATTTATAAATATTATTTTTATATGTCAATTATTAAAAACTTTCTCTCCAGAATATTATTCTTGGTTTTTAAGTCGATAAAAATGAAAAAAAGTCATTGAAATTGCTCAATTCCATCGCGAGTAATCGCATAAATAAAAATAAAAAAATCGTTTACTCAAACCCTCGTTATTTTCCCAACTGTCAATTACTCATTTATTAACTTTTTATTTCGCAATTATAAATTCACTCGTTTGTAACAATTATTATCATTTCTACACTATATATATATATATATATATTAATAGCTTTTCGAGTGTAGCAATTCTTATCTAATCATAAATTATTTTTTTTTTTTGCTAAAAAAATCATTATAAATAAAATATATCGAATTGCAGTACTAAACTAAGTTATAACTAAACTTTAATCATTTGCACGCTTGTTTAAAGTTCAATCAACTAAAAGAAGTGATAAAAATCTGCGTTTGTGTTGAATAAATTATAAATTCAAATGAACTGGGTCAGCGTTTAAAAAAAAACTTTCTCATTCGTGTTTTATTTCATTTTTACTCCCAACGTATTTTTAAATCATGGCGGTCCTTAATTTTTTGCACGTGTTCCGGAGACCTGTTGGTAAATATTAACAATTATTATTATTATTTATAAATAATATTAGTAATGAATATTCATCAGACAGATAATTAAATAAAATAATAAATAAATTAACACAGGTCGTCGTTATTTTTCAAATGTTGGGTTCGTGGGTCTCGGCAATATGGGAAATTATATGGCGACAAATTTAATAAAAAAGGTATCGTATATTTATTATTGTTATTTATTTTTATAAATTATTATTATCATTTTTTAGGGATACAAATTAACAGTTTACGATGTAAATAAAACAGCGATGAAGAATTTAATTGAAGCGGGAGCAACTGAAGCTAAAAGTGCTGCTGAGTTATCAAAAAATTCACAAGTTGTTATTACGATGCTGCCTACTAATGATCATGTATGGGATTCATATACGGGGAAAGATGGTTTATTAAGGTAATCAATTAATTAATTATAGAAAAAATTTCATTCTAAAACGGAAATTTTTTTAACTTTTACTTTTTATTTGCTGAATTTTTTTTTTTGCTATTATTTAAAATAAGTTTCTTGTGTTGTTTTTTTTTGTCTTGATATTTTTATAGTCTCGTATTGTCAAAATATACAATGATAAAATTTTCATTAAAATTTCGATACATAATTAATCATTATATTGTAGACAGTAACCTTGACTCGGACTTGGTTCCAAATATTTACATGTAAATTTAAATCTCCTTTTGTTCCACTAATTATTATTTCTACATTTGAAACCTGATTTCAAAATCTAAAAAAATTTATCGATCCAAGCCCTATATTGTTAAAAATTTTCCTTGAAATCAAAATCAAATTACATGAAGTAATTAATAAATTTAAGTCACTCATAAATATAAAATATAAATATCATTTAAAATCAACTTATTTATTTACTTTATTTTTACTTAACTTTAAATTTTCAAATGATAAATGTCATAAAAATTAAAATCTCAATCTATTTCATTTAAATAATTGTTTTTCATTGTCCATAAGTAAATTTATTTCAAATAAATAAACCTGTATTTTAATTTAAAGTTAGTTTATTTCGTGTATAATTAGTTTTTAAATACGATAAATTTAATAATCTCACAATTATCAAAAACTAAATAAGGTTTTTAAAAAAAATGTTACTGCTATGTTTTAAGAAATTTTGAAATTTAAATTCAAGCTAATGTTTTGATTAATCATACATATATATTTTTAAATAGCGACCTTGTATTTTGACTAAAAATTATGCTTTAATTTTTTTAATTATGTAAGCAAATCAATGTCATATAAAATAAAAAAATTTTATTAAATTTCGACGATAATTATCTTTGAAAATCCATAAAATTTTTATAATTTGTTTCTATCAATTTTCGTAACTTTAAAAAAAGTATACTAATTAAATTTTTTATTTTTTCACTCCCACTTTTCATAAATTTTATAAAAAAAACATTTTATTTGAAAATTTCTAATTACATATTTTTTTTAAATAGCACAGCAAAAAAGGACACATTATTTATAGACAGTAGCACAATAGACCCGTCAGTGTCTCAAAAAGTATCCGTAGAAACAATAAAAAATGGAGCTAAATTTATCGATGGTCCAGTATCAGGTGGAGTTGTTGGAGCACGTGATGCCACGCTAACTTTTATGGTCGGGGGTGAAAAATCTGAATACGAACGAGCTAAAAGTCTTCTAGAAGCCATGGGAAGTCGAGTTGTTCATTGTGGTGACGTTGGAATGGGCCAAGTTGCCAAATTGTGTAACAACATGCTGCTGGCTATCAGCATGATTGGAGTTTCTGAAGTAGTTAATTTAGCCGACAGGTACTGTTATTATTATTATTAGTTTATAAAATTTTACAATTGAAATTGAATTTATTTTTAAAAAAAATAAAAGGCTGGGACTTGATCCCAAAGTGATGACAAGTATATTAAACACCAGTACCGGACGCTGTTGGTCTTCAGAAATTTATCCACCGGTTCCTGGAATTATTTCTACTGTTCCCAGTTCTAATGATTATCAGGTACAGTCTTTTAATTAATTTTATTATTTAAATATTGAATATTGATTATTAATTACTTGTAGGGAGGATTCATGACCTCATTGATGACCAAAGATTTAGGTCTAGCTCAAGCAGCAGCGACTCGGTCCAATACTCCGATACCTTTGGGCTCTTTGGCTCATCAAATTTATCGTATTCTGATGACTCATGGCCTACAAAACAAAGATTTTAGTATTGTTTATAAATATTTAAAACAAAGTAATTACAATAATTAGTTTTAATTATTTTAAATTACACTTAAGTGTTATTTTTATATGAAAACTAATTACTTTGGGCTTCCAGATATTTTTTATAATGTTTTAGTTCAATTTTATATAATTATTATTTTTATAAATTATTTTATCTGATACATTTATCAGTTTAAGGAAAAAATAAAAAAATAAAGAATTTTTTTCTACAATTTAGACAGAGAATTTTTTTTTTAAATCTAATTTTATTTTAAAATAAACCAATAAAATATCTATAATCATTAAAAAAAATTAAATTATCAGCGTTATAAAAAAAAAAATTTTTATCTAAAAACTTTTGATGTTTCAATAAAAAAAAATTTTGCAACGCAACCTTGTCTTTAAAAATTTTCTTATTTAATTTAATTACTAAAAAAAAATGTACGTAGAATTTAATAATCTACAACAATTAGATGTATTTAAAAAAAAAAAATTACAAAAATAAATTTTTACCAAAAAAAATTTTAATAAAGTTTTTTAGTTTCCTAATAAGCTTTGTTTTTTAATTTAAAATTTTTAAGAGAATTCAACTAAATTCGCACTATAATTTAAAGAACTTCTTATACTAAAAAAATTTGAATTTTCGCGCCAATGTACATGCGTAAAAATAGTAATACTTCGAATCTTTTTTTAAATATAATAATTTATCTCAAATTATTTTTTTCCGAAAAACTCACTAGCTTTTAAATTACAATTAAAAAAAAATTTATTTATAAATTTAAATTTTCAAGCAATTACATAACTCAAAAATTAACTCTTTATAAATTTTATTTTTGCCGTTTAAAAAAAATTTGAATTTTCCCGCCGACGCGCAGGCGTCAAAAAAATCAATATGTCAAAAGATTTCCACTTAAATAAAAATAATTTCCACGAACTAATTAAACTCTTCCTTTTAAGGAAAATAATTATTAATTAAAAAAAATTCAAAATTAAAACCAAAAACAAAAAATAAAAATAATAAAATAAAATCCCAATAACAACAAGGAACACCGGACTCGTCAGTAAAAAAGGATGCAGATCTCATACACTCGCAACAAAATATTATTATTATATTAAACTACAATTTAAAAAAGTATATAAAAATAATAAACAACTTATTTTCATAATGGCGCTCTCATCATCACGTGGTAAGAATAAATAAATTTTAATAATTAATATAATAATATGTAAACAAATATATATATTACTAACCTAAACAAAAATCTAAGCTTATACAATATATATAACGCTCTATATATATATATATATATATATATATATATATATATATATATTTCTATTCTCACCGGGTTTCATTTCCACGTACCTCTATTTTAAAAAATTTTAAAACGCGGACTGTGAATTTGAAAAAAACAAAATGGCCACGGCGTGTGCGTCTCGTAATTTGTGTTAAATTTTTATAATTTAGAAAAAAAATTAATCAAGTGGTTCATTAAAAAAAATAATAAACATAGAAATTAAATAAATGATAAATAATAAAAATATAAATAATTATTAATAAATAAATAAATTTTAAATATATATATGTACGTTGGTGTATGTATAATTTATGATTATGAGTGTTAGAGTCGCGTGTTGGTGTTAATATGTGTATTTTAGTATGGAAGTCGTGCAGCAGCAGGCAATATCAGTGATTCATTAAAAAAAAAAAACCCATACAACGTTTAGAATAATAAATTATCCGAAGCACCTTGGACTTAAATTCCGTGACACAATAAAAATATATTTAAAAAAAAAAATAACGGGTAGAAGTGCAAGTATAAATATTTATATTTAATAAAATATAATAATAAAATATAAATAAGTATTTATTGTAATATGAAAATATGAAGGTAACAGTCTGCTTTGACAATGTACGAGTTGTGGTGCCCTGTGGTGATGGGAGTCTCCTGGTACGTGAACTTATGCACGAAGCAATTGTACGATATCGTAAAGCAACTGGTAAATTATTATCATCTGGAGTAACAGGAACAGGAGCACCGCCATCATCAACAGATACGGTACCAGTTATAACTAGCTTGTCATCATTGACTGGTGGAGGTTTACTAGATCCAGATGACAGATTGTGTGACGTTGCTGATGACCGTGAACAAATAATTGCTCATTTATCTATGACTAATGGTGGGGACAGTAATCATGTTGGAGATGGTGCTAGTTCTGTTGGTACTAATAGCCCAGATTTTTTCAATGATGACAAAGATGGTGCGATCAGATATAGAGTTAATGATCATCGTACGATGAGTAACATTAAAAGAGAGAGTGTTAAAAGACTGTCAATGCATGCATTGTCAACACGTGACCCTCATTTGACGACTTATTCGGCGCTGTCATTACCACGTGAGTCCAGAAGACGGGAACCGTTGGGTCAGGATGCCAAGGCGGCGTTTGAAATTACTCAGGATGAGGTTCAGGAAATAATTATTAAAAATGAACCAGGACAATTGGGAGTTCACGTGGTACCTTGTTATGATTTACAAGGAAATGATCAAGGACTGAGAGTGGAAAAAATAGATCCAAATGGTAGAATTGCTAAAGATGGTCGTATTGATCTGCATGATAAAATAATAAGGATCAATGGTCATAATTTATTACGTATACATTTTCAAAAAGTTCAAGAAATTTTAAGATCTTGTACAAATGATCCTTGTTTAAAAATTTCAGTTATTAAAGCAAAGAAAATTGTCAGTGGTGAACCTGCACCAAAGGAAGATGATAATTATCATAAAATAAAAGTACAGTCAAATTATAATTTGTTACAAAGTGCGAATACAAGAAAAATTGGTAAAATGATTGAAATAGAATTGACCAAAGGTAGTGATGGATTAGGATTTAGCGTTACGACACGTGATAATCCTGCTGGTGGACATATGCCAATTTATATTAAAAATATATTATCTAAAGGTGCTGCTGTTAGAGATGGAAGACTTAGATCTGGTGACAGATTACTAGAAGTTAATAAAATTGAAATGACTGGCAAAAGCCAAAATGAAGTTGTTGCTTTTTTAAGAAGTATACCACCTGGTGGTAAAGTTAGAATGATTGTTTCAAGGCAGGAAGAAGTTTCAACGAGTAATTTAAATGAATTGACTTCTGGTACTATTAGTCATCAGCAGCAGCAACAACAACAACAACAGCAACAACAACAACAACAGCAGCAGCAACAACAACAACAGCAGCAGCAAGAGTCAAATCCAAGATCTTGGAGTACACCGCATTCATCACCAGTTGATAAATCAAATGAAAAATTAATTGAATGTTATGAATCACAAAAAATAGGACCATCATCTCCACGTAAAAAAGTAAAACATCTTGATTTAGATATTCCAGTTTATGACTCAGAAAAAGCTGGACTTGGTGTTAGCGTAAAAGGTAAAACTTCAAATGATCAGAATTCAAATTCTGATTTAGGAATATTTATAAAAAGTGTTTTACATGGTGGAGCTGCTTCTAGAGATGGTAGACTTAGAACCAATGATCAATTATTAGAGATAAATGGTGAGTCACTTTTAGGACTTAGTAATTCTGCAGCTATGGATACATTAAGACGAGCGATGATAAATAGCAAGAGTGCAACAACGGGTATAATAAGTTTAAAAGTTGCTAGACAAGTTTCATCATCGTCGCCGTCATCACCAAGTTTTGATCGTAATAAAAATTATCAAGATGAACTGATAACGGGATTGGGTTCTTGTAAAGTTGAAACCGCAAACAGTATTTATATTGATGATAAAGATGATAGAGAAGCAAGAGGAGGAGTTGGAGTTGCAGCAGCGGTAGCAAGAGGAAGTGAACCTAGAATTAGAGATAGAGATAATTTTAATGATAATGATAATGATATTGTTGATAATGGTAATTTAATGTCTTCAGTATCGCCATGGAATCCAGTTATTGATAGACTTACCGATCAGTATAATAAAAATTCAATACGTAATGAAAGTTATTGTCTTGCCACAAATAAAACCTGGCGCGAATCTATTGGTCACAAACTATTTCAACGCGCAGAAGATATTTTACTTGAAGATTCACAGGATAAGCGGGCGTCTGATAAAGAAAGTCAGTATACTGATGATCCAACTTATGATAGTCAACTTTCATTAGAAGAATTATCAGTATCGAATAATAAATTTACGCGAGATGCAATTGGAAGACAGAGTATGTCAGAAAAAGGACATGCTACACTTGATGCCAAAAATACAGACACTTATAAACGTAATAAAAAATTACGTCAAGGTAAAGACAGTAAAAATTCAAGTAATGATTATCAATCACTTTCTGATGATGAACCTAAACCACCATCGGCAGCTATTGCTGCTGCTTCAGTAGCAGCTTCAGTGGCTGCTGTTTCAAGAGATTTAGATATTAGATCTGGTAATAGTAGCAGTGGACCTGGATCTGGATCGGGACCAGGTACTGGAGGACTAGGATCTGGAACTAGTACAGGGTCAGGATCTGGAGTTGTCACTGAATCATCATCATTTGAAGCAACACGTAGACGTTTTGAAAAAAAATCAATGGAAAATACTGAGTATGTTTATACAATACCTGGTAACAATAAAGCACGTAAACATTGGCTTGTCGATGATGATCAGCAGCAACACCAGAATCAACAGCATCAGCATTATTATTATCAGCAGCAGCAGCAACAGCAGTATCCGGGCAAGGAAGAAGAAGGCGGGTTTTCAAATACTCGTGGTGATGTTAAACAAGCATCACTTAATTCAGCTTTAGATAAGCGAACTAAAAAAAAAGGAATGAAATCATCAATTCTACGGTTTGTCAAAAATCGTAAATCTTTAAACTTTGGAGAGAATATTGATACAAGAGATAATAGCAACTATTGTAGCGGAACGATCAATTATATTCAATAAATTGTTTTTATTTTTTATTTTATTATTATTATTTTTTTTTTTTTTTACTTAACGTTTAATTTAATGACAGACTTATTAAATAATTATTATAAATGTGCTGATGCACTAGGGTATAAAGAGAAATGTTTATATGTATTATGAAACCGTTCCAAAGTGCCTTATATATTATTATTATTATTATATATATATTAATTATTAATTGGTGATTAATATTATTATATTATATATTGAATATATTAATAGAGAAAATAATTCCAATGGACTTTTAATAAAAGACAAGTAATTTTTAGTATTGATCGACTTAATGAAATTAGTGTATATAATTATTATTATTATTATTATTATTATCATTTTTTTTTTACTCGACTTAATATTATACATGTGTACATGCAATCATGTAACTATTGAATAAAAACATATTTTTTTTTAGCACTAATTTTGTTGTCAAAATTATTTTTATTTTTTACAATTATTTTCATTTTTAAATTAAAAATATTTAATTACAAATTTATTTATTTTTATAAATAAGTCTCAGGTGATTTTGATTAATTTTAAGGTAATTTAATTAAAAATATTAATTATTATTTAAAATAACTTTTCAAATCAAATAAATTATTAAATTAATTAATTTTTCGATTGAAAATATTTAATAAACATTATTTATTTTAGAAATGTAAAACTTCTAATTAATAAAAAAAAAATTAATTTCAGGATTTCTCAATGTCCGCCAACAAATTGATTTGGTTCAAAAAAGATTTCGGGGTAAAATAAATATAACGAAGCCAAAAAAAATGCATTTTACCCGAGCAATAGTTCATAAATACGTAACACCATATTACAAGCCAACACGTGAACCAACACCAATTTGGGAGCTCTGTGAAAATATAAAGGAGAAAAAAAAAGTCGTCGCAGAGCCGCATCCTTACGAGCGTATAATTGCCCGCGAATGTCTTAACTGGTTCAATAATTCCCGCATGGTAGCTTTCATGCACAAGAATTCGATAAAATCTGAGGATGAATTTGATTTTAACGTCAATCTTCGCAAATCAAACATGTACCTCAAATACTTCGGGAGCTCTATTTTCAAATTAGCATTAAACAACACGCAGTTTGAACCCGTTTTAACTTTGCTTCGTTCTAGTGGAATGCTTGTATTTTCTCCTGAACCTAATGTACCTGCTCTTCTTAAAAGTCTACGTAAGACTCCGCAGATGATTCTTATGGGTAATTAAATTAAATTTATTAATTGAACTAGATAAACAAGAACTGGACAACTAACATAGACGTCATTTTTTAAAAATTGTCTTTAAAGATTTAGAACTATTTTTAATTAGATTTATCGAAATTATTCGAGTACAAATTGCTTTTAAGTGATTTTATTAAATCGGTCAACATGCGGAGCAAATTTACTCCGATCGGAGTATGAGGGTGTGAGTATAAGTGTTTTAAGATCTACAAAACAGAAAGAAAAATAATAATGTTCTGTTAAAATTACGAACTTTTTGTTAATTGAGATAAAAGCAATTTTATTACCTATGTAGAATAAGCAATGTTACTTTATTAAACTGAGTAAATTGCATAAATTTTTTATATCAAATGAAATATTTAGGAACAATATAATAATTATTTTAATTAAAACTTTCATGTTTTTCATAAGGGAATAACTGATTTAAAGAAGATAAATTAATCATTGATAAGTTTATTTTATTTTTCTCGCTGGTTTATTTTGCAAAGATAATTGAATCATAAAAATCTGTTTTCCATATTTTATACAATAATATTAACATGTTATTGTGGACAAATATTATTTTTGAAACAATCAAAAGTTTTTTTTTGTATTCGGAATACAATTTGATTTCTGATACTTCAAAAATAAAACTATTTTTTTTTTTTTTTAATACCATTTTCGGGGATAAATTCAACACCGGAATAGCGTGCACTTACGCCGTTTGTTTACAGTCTATGATAATTTGAGGATCTAAAGTCAAATGAAACAAATCCGTTAAAAATGAACTTAAATTTTGTATTACAAAATGTAAAATAGCCATTCTAATTCTAAAAAATGTTTCATAAAACTTGACTCGTTTTTGCAAAACTGCTAATCATACATGACTATTAAATCCAATTAATCGAAAGTAACTCGACACTGTATTGCTACAATCATTACTGCAAAAATATTTTAATGTTTAACTTTTAATAAGAAAGGATTATTTATTAATTTTTGCAATAGCGTACCAAATAACTTAAATTTTTATTCTAATTAATGAATGATCCTTTACAATTTCATATTTGAACTCAAATTATTTAACTCGATTTTGCATAAAGTTTTATCGCGTATAATTAATTTGTGTCAACAATTTTCATGATTTAAAAAATTTTTTTTTAGCGCTAAACTACTCGAAAAAAATTTTTTAGTTACTAAGGAATCATTTGGTACGAAAATTTCAAAAAATAATTTTTTGTGGGTTGATCCGTTATTGCTTATCTGCGTCAAATTACTTACATTAATTAATTAGATAAATAATTTATTTTTCACAGCCGGTATTCTTGATGGTGTCTTCTTAAACGTTAACGACTTTCTCAAGTATGGAAAGATGAACATTGATGATACTCGTGCATCGTTGGTTCAAACACTTCAATTAGCTGCTGGATCTAATTTATGCAAACAAATAAATTATCATCCTTCTACTTTAGTGTCGAGATTGAAATCAATTACTGAGCAAAATGATAAATAAACTCAAGGGTTTTAATTATTAATTATTATTATTGGTAATGTAATTATTAATTAAATTACAATAAACTTGTTTATGCAAAAAAAATTTATATAATATATGAGATTTTGTTATTTTTTTTTTCAATGACAATTGCGGCAGTTGGGGTGACAAGGAGTTGGTTGTTTGCATCTGCACCCGCCTGATAAATCTCCTACACCCTGAAAACAATTATTTTAATTTTTATTAAATAAAATTGTAAAGATTTATTTGAGAACAGAAATTACAATTTCATTTTTTTATTCATGCAAAATATTTTTAAATAAAAATTTGTGGCATTTTAAACTTTCCATTGAATTAAAAATTTTCAAAACTTTGTTATATCCACAAAATTTGAAAATAAAAAGTATCAAATTTATTTCCATAAGTTTAAAATTCATTTTGTTAAAAAATTTTATTTTTCAAATTTTAAAAAAATAATTAATGGCTTTTGAATCCTTATTTTTATAATTAAATAATTAAACTCACTCTAGGTCCCCATCGAGGTCCGCGAGTTGCCCAACAAATAGCTGTCTTGCACATGGTGCAGTTAAATCCATCACAGCCATCAATTTTCATCAAAACTATTCCACAATTCGGGCATTCCATTGCCTCCTTTGTTCTCAACATTTCTACAATTTTTTCAGCCGTTCTTCTCGCTACTTCATCTGTATCTTTTGACAGCCTGATGTCTTCTTGGTATTCAAAACACGTGCGTCCTTCATGGATCGTCTAAAAAATTAATAATTTCAATCAATTAATCAATTAATTAATTAATTGTTAAAATAAAATAAATTACTTGGCAAGTGAGACAATTTGTTAAATTACAAACTGGACACAAAAAATGATTAGCATCTTCATCACGAAGACACCAGCCATTACAATCAACAGTCCGGCAATGAAACGCTTGATCATGTGCTTCTAGCGCTGCGTGCGTTAACGATTTGTCTAAATGTTTTTCATACAACTCAGCTCCTAGCAGCTTTTTAAAAAAAAAATAAATGACAATAATTTTATATCATTAATTAATTAATTACTTACAGCTTTGATTTCACGTTCTTGTAATGTTGCATCACAAGCATATTCATTGTCAGCAAAAGGGCATTTAATTTGAACATCATCATTCAATTTAACATTACTTTTAATACATTCCCTAGTAATTTTAATTTAATTTATCAATTTAAAAAAAAATTAATAAGTAAAAAAAAAATCAAATTTTAAAAAATTAATTAAATTAAAAAACAAAATTACCAACAAAAAACATGTAAACAATCACGTAAAACAACTCCGCGATATGGTTCAATAAAGTCAAAGCAAATAGGGCATTCAAAATACTCTGAATTCGGTACAATTTCACACTCTTCTAATTTCATCAATTCACTGTATACCGAAAAACTACAATTATTTTTTTGATTATTAACTTCTGTTGTTAAAAATTCAACTGGCAAAGCTGCAGCTTCACCTTCATCTTCATAACATTCACGTTCACCTTCAACAATTACCTGAAATAATTAAATTATTATTACTATTATAATAATTAAAGTAAAGTAGTTTGGAATTATTTGGTAAGAGCAATAATTTTATTTATTTATTTCAATAAAATTAATAAATTAATATACTTAATAATTTAAAAAATTATTTTATAAGTAATTAATATTTTTATGAAATTTATAGATCTTATATATTTGATATAAAGAACTAGTTATACCATTAAGTCTTGCTCTATAACTGTTTCAGCTTCCGCGAACTGATTATTTGGAACCGTATCAACCTCGTCTTTATCTTCAACTTTTGTTTTATCTTTGCCTGCAAAAAAAAGAATAAAAATTTAAAAATAAACACAGATAAAATTAAAAAAAAAAAAACTTACCGGAACTTAATTTAAACAATGAAATCGATCCCGAAACCTGAAGCGCTTGCAACGTTGTTGGATCATTATCTGTCAACAATCTGCCAATTACCCAGCGTTCGTTTACGTCAACGTTAAATCGCTTAATAACTTCATCTTTTAGCTCAGCAACAGTCGCTTTCTCTGAAATCTAAAAAAAATATAAAGACCTAGTGCATTAAACAAAAAAAGAAAAATCTACCTGTATACATAAAATAAATTACCTCCAGAGTTAAAGATTTTCCCTCAGTAAATAAATTAACTTCAAGATTTTCGGTTTCAGTTTCACCAAGTGAACTTGAGGACTTGGGTTCAATTTTTATAACGTCATCAGCTTCAGCTTCACATTGTATCGAGTTATTATCAGCAATATTTATATTATTTATAATTGCTGGTTCTTTATTTATTTCCGACATTTTTTAATTTTTAAAAACAATTTTTTTTAAGTAATTAGTAATTAAATAATGTAAGTAAATTATACAAGTCGTTAATCATCCAAACAATCTGGTGACTAAATACAAAACAAATGAGAATCGTACTTTGTTGTTTTGGGACTTACTCATTTTTAAGATTAAGTCGCAATCAAAATATTCTTTCCCGGCTTTTATATTTTGCTATAATTTGTGTTTTCTCATAGAATAGTACACTAGCGCCATTTAAAAAAATTATTGTAATGTCATTGAGCAGTTACAGGTGTCAGTTTATGCTAATTATCGATTCTTTAAAAGAAAAAAGAGACAATAAAATTAGACAATTTTTTCTTTATCTCTATCCTAATATTTACATCCAGACCTAGACGTTTTGACGTTCGACGTTTAGTTGATATTATTAATAATTATAATAAATAATTAATTTAAAATGGGTTGTGATGGTGGAACTATTCCACGTCGAGATGAGCTGGTGAGATTGAAAAAAAAACCTGAACAAGTAAGTTAACCTGAAATATTAATAATCCTAAAGTTAACAGACAATTAACAATTTTCATGTTTTTTTCAACAAATCAATAACAAAAAAATAAAAAATAAAAATATGCACAGGTAGGGAATTTAAAAAACTATAGGTGCAATTTTTCCAAATATTTTTTTTTTATAATTTATTGTTTAAAAAAAAATGCAAAAATTATTAGATCTTAGCTAACTTCAGTATCATGAAATATTATTGTCAATATTTATATATGAAATTAATTAATTAATTGTAGAAAGACAAGGATTCAGAACTAGCATTTAGATGGAGACATTGCACAATAAAGCAGATGCCACTTCAACAACCGATAGTGAGCTGTGGACTTGGAAAACTCTACAGCAAGGAAGCTGTCATCGAGGGACTGCTTGATCGAAGTATTTTGCCAGAGACTGCTGTCCATATTAAGAGCTTGAAAGACGTTAAGACACTTAACTTGACCCCTAATCCTGCTTATGATGACAGTAAGGCTGAGAAAGGTGACTGCTATGTAGACGAAGCTAAGAGTCCGTTTATTTGTCCAATTATTGGGCTGGAGATGAATGGCAAATACAAGTTTTGCTACCCGTGGACTTGCGGATGTGTGATGAGTGAACGTGCTCTCAAACAAGTTAAATCTACTGTGAGTATTTTTACTTTATTTATTGTTAAATTATTTTATTAGCTAATCGTTTACTGCAAAAGATCCATTTTATGGTTTAAAATGTTGATATTTATAAACTGATTTTAATCAAAATTATTATGTTTTACGGCTCCGCCTATTTTAAAAAATTTTAAATGTTCATGTCCATAAATTAATTCACTTAATCCGCTGATTTGTAGGGTAGATTTGATTAAAAAGAATCAAGGCGATGAAATAAAAATTGAAACTAGTGGCTGTAATCTTTGTACCCTTGATTTAAAAAATAGTGTAGATAGATTTCTGAATTGTCAATTTCACATGATAAATAATATAATTATTTATTCCTGTAAAATGGACGGTGGCGCGTGAAAGGTATATTCAAAGTTTGCTACAGTAATTAACAAATTAAACAATTTAAATTGGCATACTTTGGTTATTCTATCGCTTTATAATATACAATACCGAAGCATATAAGTAGATGCAGAGAATAGGTTACAATCCACCTTCAGTTACTGCCGGGCTAACGCATTGAAGCTCGTTACCGTGCTTTGACATGGGTCGTACTAGTAGAGAGGTAGTCTAAAGCAAAGTACTTCAACATCAGCTGGTGAGACCGTTAGCGTACTCGGGACGAAACTATCACTTTTTAGAACATTTATTACACTTTGAACATGTGAATTAAGTACTGATAGTTTACTTTAACAACAAATTCATCCATTAGCATGTATTGGTATGTTGGGTTTTGCTGTGCCAAAT
Organism: Microplitis demolitor; assembly: GCF_026212275.2. Taxonomy (NCBI): domain Eukaryota; kingdom Metazoa; phylum Arthropoda; class Insecta; order Hymenoptera; family Braconidae; genus Microplitis; species Microplitis demolitor. The sequence continues at coordinate 9,009,230 of NC_068550.1, read as the reverse complement.
ATAAACTTGAGATCTAATACGATAATAGAGATTCCTATAGTAAGATCGCGTTTTTCGACAAGCTCTCCACGATACAAAATTTCAAAAATTATCAATGAAGATGCCATAGAAGTAGATTTTTTTGGAGCATCATCGAGCAGTTGTAAGGAGAAAGCTAGAAGGGCAATTTTAAACTGAGCATTCTGGTTATGATTTATGATTTTTGTTTTGGTTATTATTTTTAAAGTTACGCTGATGATTAATTATTCACACTTTATATTATATTATTTTATATTTGTTATTACTATGTACAATTGCCGAGGGGCGTTAAATAAATAAATAAATAAATAAATAAACATTCAATGTTACATTGTGCATTAACAATTCAAAACTTTAAAATCGAATATTGTTCACTTTATAAGCAATGCAGTTTATTATCTAATAATTAAGAAATTTTGATCAATCCGTTACATACTGATGGAATTTATCTAATGTTATGTACCAAATCGATTAGTTACTCAGTAAATATAAATTGAGCTCCAGTTATCAACTATTATCATAGTTTTAATAACTTAAATAATTGATTAAAATAAATTTCAGGTTTGTCACCGTTGTCAAGTTCCATTTGAGTCCAAAGACATCGTGATAATGAACGCAGAAGCTGATGATCTAGATCTAATGATACAAAATATGCAGACGAGGAAATCAAAGAAGTCAAAACGCAGCCGTGAAGCAGCAAATCAAGATGACGGTGTTGATAAAAAGAAGAAGAAGGATGAAAAAGAAAAAGCTGGAACAAGTAAAGTATATAAAAATTCAACTTCGACTTCATCTTCAACAGGAACTAGTTCGTCAAATAAATTAAACGAGCCCGTAGATCCAGCTTTCAATAAAGTCAAAGACGATTACAGTATCGCTAAGGATCCAAATGCTTCTGAAGTACTTAAAAGTATTTTTACCTCTCACAAATCAGCTGCCGAGCAAACGAAAGCTCACTGGGTCACCTATAATCCCTTTTACAATTAATTAGTTAGTAATATTAATTATTAATAATAATAATAAATTAATTAATAAATTATTAATAAATAAAAATTATTTAATATTTAAACAATTATTTTAACAAAATACGTATTAATCTCCATTTTGATTTATAATTTACATTTGAGGCACTCTAGATACAGCTAAAGTTTGTAAAATTCGCCGAAGACGGCCCATAACTCTTTTACGTTTTAACTGACGTTTTCCCAGGCAGTTTGATAATAATTTTCTTAACAACGTCAAGGACAGTACGATAATAATTGTTACCGTTAAGTAAAATGTCCAGGAGTTTAAAAGCAGAGAGTATTTCGTGGGAACCGGTTCTATGTCCGTTGACTCAACTTCCAAGTTGAACTGAGGGTGGGAATTGTATCCCGTACCTCCGCGACGACGTAGTAACCAGGTAGGATCTGCATCTGGGGATAGAGGTACTGCGTCAACTTGTTCTTCGACTGATAAAAGTTTTTGGACTTTATATAAATTTCTACAATTAATTAATTTATTTATTTATTTGTTTTATTGATAGATTGCTGATTGGTTGATTGATTAGTTGGAAGTACTTACGTGGGAATAGATTCATTGAGTGGACTAGGTACGGCAAGAATAGTAGTCGGACATGATGGCAAAGGTCGTAAACGTTGAGTTCCATCGGTTTCAGTCATCAGTAAAACTTTGCTGTGACGATGCAATTGACTTCCTTGCATCCGGGACGGGAGTTTTCCGATTTCAAGATTCGTCGAGACTTGATTGGAAATTTTATTTTGAGCCTGGGTCTTGTCGTTAAAAATTGTAGGAACGTTTCCTGTTGCAGTGTACTCTAAGATTGCATCCAACATCCAGAAACATGGAGCTGAAATTTAGATATTATTTATATATTTTAATAAAAATATATTTTTTGTAAACACTCACGTTTTTTCAAATGACTGTCGTCAATGCAGTTGGAATCTCCATAAACAACAATTTTTCCTGGATCACTAGAGCTATCTAACTTGTCAACTTCTGGCTTCAGTAATCCCATCACCGGAACTGAAGACGAAATTTCTCCACTCCCGGCAGTGCTGAGTAATTTTTCTCCCTGGTCTTTTAGCTCCACATAGAGAAGCGTCCCCGTAGCAGGAAACCGCGCAATTGTGGTCCCAGAAGCGAAAGTAACTGGAGTATGCTGTCCTAAAGTAAATTGTCCATTTCTTACTGAGTCTCCAAAAGCGACGCCCCAATTAGTGAACAGAAGGTCGTTGAGCGCAGGAACGTTGGCACCACCAGTGTCGGGTATCCACCACTGCCGCGTGTTCTCATCATAAAACTTAACCTTCTGCATGACGGTGACATTGTACCAATCTGCGAAGATCACAACCGACAATCCCTCGAGCTCAACGTCTTTCTTCAGCTTAATGATTTCTTCTGAAAAAAATTCTTCCTCTGCATCAACTATCAGCAGAGTCCCGTAGTTCCTGGCATTGAAGCAAGTAAACGGAGTTCCCAGGACTTCTAAATAATAACCCGCGTTTCTTAAATGCTGGTACATTTCCTTGAAGTTTGTATGGATGTGGTCACCGTTCCAATCCAACGGATCGTTTTTCGCCTGAAGATCATCCCGTGGAAAATAACCTGGGGGGTAACGTAAATTGTGAAACTGGTCCCAAAGCAATCGCTTGTGTCTAGGAGGTGTTGGAATAACTTTTACCTTCAGAGGTAAGTTGATAGTAGACTTGACAGCTTCATCATCAACCTCTTGGTCATCTAGGGTATCAGTTTTAGGAGACTCGACAGTCAAACTGATGTGTCCATGCGCGGTACCTTGCCAGTCTCCAGCAGCCTCTGGTACCGTCAGAGAAACTGATAACCATCCTGACCAAGGCCACAGCACGTCACTGAAGCTCAGAGACACATCAACTTTGTCTCCATTTCCCTCTCCTAGATACGGATGCCAAGTAACGTTGGCCACGTGACCCGAGACCCCGAGTCCGTTTATTATTGTCACATTAACAACTGTCGGCATCGCGGTGTAATAAATCGCTTGGGTGCAATACGGCCACATGTACTGACACTCTGTAAGATCAATATAGCTTGGACTCAAAGTAACTTGTGGAGTATACGATCTCAAAAAATAAAAAGCGCGTAGCAGATCTAATTTACCCGCGCCCTGTTCAAACATTCCAATACCTGGTAACCGGCGCGCAGAACTCAGTAATGCCTGCTTCATACTCGCGGGATTTATTTTAACATTCTTAGGGGCGTCTCCAATAAAACCACTCGCTAAAAGCGCAACCGCACCCGCGACTACAGGACTGGCTACTGAAGTACCCGACAAAGATTGGCACCCATTTTTCAGCGCGGATCCACGAACTCCTGACCCATAAGTTACAAGATCTGGTTTAACTCGCCCATATCCATTAGGCAGTTCCCAGGTTGTCATTCCGCGGGATGAAAAACTCGCGATTTTATCCGCCCAATTAATTCCACCAACTCCAATTACGTCCATCTGATCCGCGGGATTATTGTGGGTCCCGTACAAAGGCCCGTCGTTACCCGTTGCCGAAACCATTATCACTCCATTGGCTGTCAGCTCCCAAACTTTGTCCACGAATGGGTGATCCATAAAATCTGGGCCTCCTATACTTAAATTCAGTACCGTTATTTTAGATAAAATTGCGTAATTGAAAGCATCCAGGAACCAGGAAGTGTAAGATACTTGTTCATTTGTAAATACTCTGAAAATATGAAGCTCGGCATCTGGAGCTAGTCCTAGACATTCTCTAGAAGACGATGCTATAACTCCAGCAACAAATGTTCCATGACCTAGAGTATCTCCTAGAGTTTTTTCATTTGTCCAATTGCTCCGCTCTTTAATATTTTTCAAATGTGGATGACTTGCCGCGAGCCCGGTATCAAATACCGCGACTTTAACATTCTGACCAGTAACTTTCATTTTCCAGAGCGCGTCAACCTGGAGCACAGAAGTTATCTGTTTAGGAATAGCCCTCATGAGTCTCCGGTTCTTGTGCCGATTTTCAATCCAACTTTCATTGGTCTTAAAATTATTTATTTTTCTCTTAAATGTTTTGTACTCCGGAATATTAGCAACTTCTTCTTGAGGAAGCTCACTTACATTAACGTAATTAAGTGTCCGGTAGACCAGGCGCTGAGGTGTCACTCGCTTAACCAGAGGATGCTCTGTCAGTGCATCTAATCCCGTGTACTTTTGAGTTTCCTGGAGCATGACGACATCAAAATCACTTGGATGATCACTTGCAAGATTATCTCGTGGTATTATTCGCCAATCGGCTATTCCAGAAGAGGTCAGAGCTGCGCTGATGTAGCTAGACCGAGTGCTAGGTTTGTAATAGCCTTTGAAGACAACGATGTATTCGTTCTCCACCACCCGAGAAGTAAATTTAACTTTTATTGCTGAAGTGACATTATTTCCTTGATGATTATTGTCATCGTTCGTCGATCCTTTGCTCATCAGGATAAACATCAGCAGTGACAGTGACAGCCACCGCAAACTTGATCCTTTCATATTTTTTTTATCTAATCCTAAAAAAAAATTTTTTCGAGTCATTTTTTAAATTATTTACTATCTTTTTATTGGGTACTTACATCTAGATAAATAATTAACAAAGCAGAATTTAGTTTTTAAATTCTAGCCTAACTTTTTTCGTTTTGAATTGTTATTATTTTCAATCTTTGATGACCGAAACATTTTTTATCACAATCACGGGCCCATAAATAATTTATAAATAAATGACTTTTTTTTTTAATTCCTTCATTTTACATGATTATTTAGAGTTTTTTTGAAATAAATAAAATGCGAGCGAAGCGACACTTGGAGGGAGAGACGAAAGGAGTAGAGGCAAAAAAAAAAAAAAACAAATGACGGAATTTTATAAATAAAATTTTAGGTTAATTCTCTTAATTGTTGTGTATATAAAAAAAATTGGTAATTAGTTTTGTGTGGTAGATAATGTTTTAATCGACATAATTGATTATTTTTATGTTTGCGTAGTTAGTTTTAAAATTTTCATGATGAAATGTTGCGATGGATTTCAAAATGTGCGGTAAATTTTTAATTTTAGAAAAAGATGAAAAATTCATGATTGAGGTGTCATTCGACGCGGCTTATTTTTTACTATAAACACTGAACATTTAAGCTTAAATCCATAGGGTACGTTCGGAGATATTTCTAAAATAAAATTTTTTCAAAAATGTTTTTTTTGAATAACTTTTAATTCGCTCGGGGGATCGATTCCAGAATCTAATCAGCTCTAAAACTTTATAAGCCGCATCGAATGTCACCTCAAACATCAAAATCGGTTTGTTCATTCAAGAGAAACCGTTTACGAAAGAATTAAAAAAAAATTATTTTGAGTATTTTGGAAATTTCTCAAAAACGACTTGATGAATCAATTTAAAAATCTGATCGGTTGTAGATCTCAATAAAACGCATCGATTGCCACCTTAAACGTCTCAATTGGTTTATTCGTTCGAGAGATATCGTTGTAGAAAAAATGGTAAAAAATGTTAGTTTTTGAAAACAAAGGCATACAAAAGTATTTTCGAGCTCGAAGAGCTCGAAAATGTTTCCACAACATTTTTTCGAGCTCAAGGAGCTCAAAATGGGCGTGAAGTTTTGGGGCTGGCCCACAGGGTCAACCGACAGACCGATTTTTTTTTTGAGTCTCTTATGCAAATTTGTTGGTTTAAGATGTTTTAAGAAGTCTCCAAAAATCAGCTTGATAAAAATTTCATAAGAGGTTGCTCGCGAATTTTGAAAATATCAAAAATGATTAAAATTCGGATTTTTTGTTTATAAATTTTTTCTTTCTCGTGACAGCAATAGTTTATATTTGTAAAATCATGATTATGCTGAAAATTCCAGCCTAAAATTTAAATATTTGAACGGCGCTCAAGAATTTTGAATATTAACGGATAATATGTAACTAATACTTTGAATTAGTTTTTGATTAATTTAGATTGATAAAATTACAATTTCGATCATTTTTGATATTTTCAAAATTCGTGAGCGACTTCTTGAAAATTTTTTATTAAGCTGATTTTTGGACAGGCTTCTGAAAACATGGTAAGCCAACAAATTTTCATAAGAGATTCGACAGAAAAAAATAGTCAGATTTTTTGGGTCACCCTACCATATATGCAAATAAATAATATTATTATTATTAATTAAATGCTGATAAAAAAAATTATTACAGTGCACCTGAAGAACTTATAGTAACTTTATTGTAAATATTTTTGACAATTTATTCTAATGACAACTGATTCTTTCATGAAAAAATTCAAATGGTTGAATTAGTAAATTAAATGATAAATTGATCAATTAAAAAGTAAAAAAAAATTTATAAACTTTGAATTAAAATAGCTCAAATTATAAAGTTTATAAAAAAAAAATATTTCTATCTTTTTTGACGGAAATTAAATTTAATAAAAAAAACATTTATGTATATTTTTGAATTGATCAAATGATTTTAATTTTAAATTAAATTAAAATAATTAAAAATAATAATACATGTACTAAGATTTTAATTTATTAATAATTCCTTTAATTTACTACAGACAAAATCAAATGGACAAATCGCGTCTTCTAGACATTTGATAACTTGGTCTTCTGTTAAACTTTCGTACGCTTCTTCGGCTAAAAAAATCAATTTATTAATACTTATATATATTAATTAATTAATTAATAATAACACAGTAATTAATTACTTCTTATAGACAAATGTCCAAATAATTCACAAACTGCAGGGATAAATCCACTAGTATCTTTAATTCCCGTAGCCATTTTTCTTGCCCAAATGTAAACACGGACATCGTCATAAATTTTTCCATTTTGATCTCGATCCAAAGATCTCGCACGTGTTATCGCTACATTATGAGCTATAGAATTATTTTGCATCCAATTTATGATCAAAAATACTTTTGATACAAAATCATCTAGATTATTTGAGAATGATGATAATTTAATACAAAATCCACGGGCTGGATAGTCTTTTAAAATATAAACGTGTTCAGTAAGACTTTCTAGTTTCTAAAAATAATTATTCAATTAATTCAATTAATTGGACGTAGATAGGCAATAATTTATCAACCCACAAAAAATTAATTTTTTAAATTTTTATACTAAATGACTTATTACTGACTAAAAAATTATTTTCGAGTAGTTTAGTGTTAAAAAAAATTTTTTTTAATCATAAAATCAAAAAATTTGATGATGCAAATTAAATATCTGGGATAAAATTTTTACAAAATCAAGTAAGGTTTAAATGCTATATTGCAGAGGGCCATTCATTAAATTTCGCAAAATGACGTCTATGTTGGTTGACAGGTAGTTGTTTATCTAGTTCAATTAATTAATTAATTTGAGTGAAGGCTTACGATTTCTTCGAGTAACATTTTGTGTTTTAAATAATAAATATGCCAATGAAGATGATTTACTGATGCATATGCACACAATCCATTAAATACTGCTCGTAAATATCTTTAAAATAAAATATAGTTATTTAATATAAACAATTAAATGAATTCATTAGTTATAAAATTAACATCTTAGACTTAATAAAATTATTACAGTGATATTGTAACTAATTGGAATTATTAATTATCTACTTATTAATTGAATAAAAAAAAATTACTTACGGAGATCTACTGAGTAAGAATAATTCAATAATTTGTCTAAGGCTTGATTTTGTTACAACTTGAGGCAAACATTTTAAACGGTCTGATAAAAATAAACAGTGTCCATATTCAATAGGACTGACATTAACAGCAATTACATTATTTCCATCACCATCTGATAAGTCAAATAAAATTTCTTCATCTCGTATTTTTGTGAAATTAAAACGATTAGGATCAAATTGAGCTTTTAGTGACGTTATATTTTCTGGAGTCCGGCGATTTTGTGCTCGATCTAAATTAAGCTGTCATTAATTATTAATTAATTATTTATTAAATAAAAATAATTTTTGATTAATTAATTAATCATTGTAAATTGATAAAATTTGTATTAAAAAAAATTTTTAAATATTAAATAATAAAAAAGTATCAAGACTTAGAAATTTATTTAATTAATTAATAAATAATTACCTGCATTAAAAATTTATATTTTCCTTCTAAAATTTTATATTTTTTAATTGATAATTTATATCGCAATATATTATTATTTTGCGCGTACTCCCATTTCTTAATTAATAATTTATCAAACTCGGATTTATCGTCGGTCTCATTGATTACAAAATTAAATTCACTAAGATTGTAATTAAAAATAATTTTATCTTTGATTTCATTCATAATTAATTATTTTCTTTTCTATTTATCAATTAAAATAAAATTTATTTGGAGTAATTGTTGATAAATTTACCACTTGGACTAATGTCAAAATCAGCTGATTGTTTTCGAACGCCCCCTTGCGTTTTGATAAAAAAGTAATTAAAAAAATTTTAATTTCTTTAATTAACTGTATAAATAATTATTTTTTAAAATAAATAGTGATGAGATAATTGATAACTATATTACTTAAAACAAAAAAATAATTTATCAAGTTTTTGTTTAAATTTTGAAATTCCCGCGATTTTTAAATGAGCGTCATTTTTAAAAAACAGAGCTTTGAGTTGGCGCCAATAGAGCCGCCAGTATCGTGCCGGCCTTTCTCGTGTAAAAATCGTGATCGTGCAAAACCTTAAAATTGATCAATTTTATTGTGATTTTGTTTATTTAAAGCTTGTAATTAACATGGGAGTTGTTGTGTAAGTTAATTTAAATAATAATAATTATAATTATAAAGTAGAAAATGATTAGAATTCATTATTGTCAGTAATTTTTTTCGGACGCACGTGTCACTTGTTTTTTTGTTTATTATTGTAAGTTTGTTGTTTTTTGTTATTCTAGTTTGCAACAATTTCCTATGACGGAAAATCGCACTGGACCTCAGATGATTGAGTTCTTAACGAAACGTCTTCTTGCACTTGGAGCAGTGCAATCTGGACAATTTTTGGTTGACTGTGAAACTTATATGTCAGTTCCTCAGCTTGGTAAGTTATTATTTTTAATTTTTTTTTTATTGTGAAATTTTTTATTATTCATTTTTTATCTTAAAACTTAACTAATTATTCAATTAATTTATTTTTTATTATTATGTAAAAAATGACGGGAATATTGATGATTTAAAATTCAAAATTTTGTTTTTTTCTTTTTTATTTAATAATTGTTAAATAAATAATTTGCATAATATTGGGAAGGGAGATAATTAATAGAAATTATTATGAGGCAATTTGTTAAAAATTTCCAAGTCGAAATTTTTTTTAATTTTATAAAAATTTGGAGTTAAAATTTTTTTTTTTCAGTTTTAGAGAAATGAAAATAATTAAAAAAAAAAGTTAACGTAATAATAATAATGAAAATTACAATTTAAATCTAAATAGGAAAATTGGGAAAATTTCAAAATCAAAATTTTTCTAAATTACATAAATTGAAATGAAAATTTCAAAATCTATTATTAATATATAATTTACAAATAAATGACAGGAAAATATCCAAAATTCCAGTCAAATTTCATCATGCGTCATATCACTATTTTCAATTTATCATTTGAAAATTACTTTATCATCAACAAAGTATAACTACGGCGGTCGGTACTTATTCAACAGATAAACACAAACCCTCCCTGATAGCCACCCTAACCGTAAGTTAACTACAATCTACTGTCGTAATCTAAGGGTGACTTAAAGGAAAGTGTTGGAGAGCAAGCAGTTACCTTTAAGTTGACAGTAAATTGTCTGTAATTTGAATTCAAATTTGACCACAAGTGTTACTGTCAGACAATGACGTTAAGTTGATTGAAAGTTTCACTTTAAATTGAAGGCAAGTTTTTCTGTCAAGTTACATTCAAGTTACTGCCGTATTCTGAAGCCAACTTAAAGGAAAGTATTACTAAGCCAAGCTTGCCAGAAATTTTCTCGTTAAGTTAGCCGAAAATGTTTCACGACAGAACTTGTAGAGCAAGGTCTGACTATCAGGGCTGATAGCAAGACTTTGTAGTCAGAAAGTTGGTGTCAATTAGTTGAAATCAAGTTGAGGACAACTTTCAGCTTTTGTAACTATTGATTACAAGTTGTTACTAGCTTTCTGAGAAAAAGTTGGTGGCAAAAGTTGGCATTCCATTAGTTGACGGAAAGTTGCCTTCCATTTTCCCAGAAAGTTGGTAACAACTTGTAGTCAACAGTTACAAAGGTTGAAGTTGTTGTCAACTTGATCGCAACGAATGGACACTAACTTTCTGACCACAAAGTCTTGTTATCAGGGAATCTACTTTTTTCTGTGAATAGCTATGCGTGTCAATCATTTCGTGGCATAGTCATTGGCTTAAACTTGTTTCAAGTTTCAATAAGATCAGGCCAGTAGCTAATTTTTATTACACGTCAACCTTTCCACCATACTTCATACTCGTTTAAAATAATTGAAATAATAATAATTTTTCACCATACTATAATTTTAAATATTACTTATTGTTTTTTTTTCATTACAACCGATCTAAATGAATTTATAATATAAACATACGGACTTTTTCACCATATGGTTTTACAGTATCTGTTACCATATAGTTTACAGCATTCTATACCAGTTGTCGTGACATCAAACACCAGTCATGTGATTTAATAATACTGGATCTAAATCTAAATTATTTACTATAACTTCTTGTCAATTTATCATTTAAACATGTTCAATTGTAAAATCAAACAATTTTTTACTTTTCATACAATCAGTATACCAACTAGTCATCAGGACAAAATTTCTACAATTATAATTAAAAATAAATAAGCCGTAAGATCAAAAAACCAACAAATTTTTTTTTTACTTTATAAACAAAATTTATTTATTTTTGTCTTGAATACTTTACTATATATTTTGCAATACAGTACACATTTTTTAAAATAATTATCTATTATCAATATATTTCTTTTTCTTTCATTTCAATTTGAATTCACTTATACCCAAAAATTGATAATCATTCAATCCTTGATTCATTTATTCATTAAGTACAATTAAAATTAATTATCCGTTATTAAATAATTAACGATACTGGCAAATAATATCTCACAAACATTCACTTTCAGTTTATCATAATCAAAATATTTATTTAATAGACCGGCGGTACTACTTTTGTGCTACTCAAAGATAAATTTATAATTTTGAATTCTATACGTTTTTTTTTTTTTGGTGTTGCTCTAGATTATAATGATAATTATTATTATTATAATCACGTCAATAATTAATATTTATATTAAAAATTAAAATTTTTTACTTTTTTTTTCTGTAATAAAATTTTTAAAATTGTAAATTAAAATAATGCCGATTTTTTTTTAAAACTACGACTATGCTCCATTACAAAAATATTAAAACTAGCAAGCGAAGCTAGACAATATATATGTATATATATTTACTTATATAGTTTATTATATATATGTAATTAATTAAATTTAAATATCGTTTGGAAAATACATTTATCTTTCGTCTTTCGTTTAAATCTTATCCTTGTTTATTTTAATTCGTGACCAGCACACCATTCAATTATTTATATAATTAATAATAAATGCAATGATATTATTTATAATTAATAATTATTGTCAAGGTTTTTTTTAAGTTACTTAGAATTTAAGTCTAAAGTATAGAAGCTCGGAATTTTTTCTATTTTCTATTTGATAGATTTTTGTTTATTTAATTTTTTAATTATACTAGAGTCTGAGTAGTTTGTTACTTAAATAGTAAGAAAAAATATTTATTTATTTTAATTAAAGTTTTAATTTAACAAGAGTATTTTAAAATTTAAGAGAGTCGTCTTTGTAATTTGATATTATAGAAATTATTTATTCAAATTTAATTAATTAATTGTTATTAAAGCATCTAGACTTGTAATCAAGCTAAGGAATGGTTGAAAAGTAATTTTCGAACTCTAGTATAGTTTAAAAAAATTAAATAGATTAATTATTGTCTGGTAATAGTCCCAACTCCATTTTAAAGCGACGATAGAGTAAACTTTCGTTAATAAACTATTTATTTTTACCATAATTATTTTTTTTTTTGTTTATTGAACCTATCGAGTCATGTAAATCCATCATACCATATTACATTTGGTTTAAATTATTAATTATTATTATTATAAAATTTCGATTCAATTCACAAAAGTGCATCATGCAGATTTTTGTTATCTCTAATTTAATGTTAAAAAATTATTTAATTTTATAAATTTTCTATGCAAATGGATTCTGTTAAAAAAAAAAATTTTTGGGAATACTAGGATCAGATGCATTTTATAAATATAAATTTAATTATTATCGTGTCTATGACACTTTTTTTTTAATTTTCGTTATTAAATATTTATTTTATTATCATTTTTTTTTTACTTATTTGCGTCCAAGCCCTTGAGCATTACATAAAGATAAGGTATATAGATAAAAATTCTATTTATTTACATTTAAAATAATTCATGCGTTTTATTTCGTATTATTTATTTTTAAAACTTTAACTCTAATTAATGTCAATAAATGAAAATTTACCTATTTTATTTTTTTTAAGTACGAGATTCTATAAAAAAAGATTTAGATTAATTGTCGATATGAATTTTATTTCATTATTTTGAGTTTAGATATTTTTTTTTGATTTGTGATATATTTTTCACCACAGGTTTATTATCTGGAGTACATGATAAAGAGATCTACTGTAAAAAAATCACTATTTTATTAGGTTTAAATAATTTTTATTTGAAAAGTACCCGAGGTGGATTCGAACCCGCGACCGCCCGTTAACTCGGCGGAGGGCAACTCATCATTCCCTTTTAGTAACTTATTATTTATAAGTATCAGCAACTATTGATATAAACAATTTATTATAAAAAATCTCCAAGTAGATCTCTTTTAAGTAAAGTTATTAAATTTATAAAATAAAATATAAAATTAATTATAAGTAACTACATAAAGGCACAAAAAAATAAATTAATGGCAGTTTAAAATTCGTTTAAGAAAATTTTGATATTGTCATTTAAACACAAACTCTATTTTATTTCTCAAATTTGGCGATTGATATTGTCATTCGATTCATGTACTAATATCTAATTTTTTTTATATGAAATATATATATACGTTTTTTTTTTTAATTATTTAATTATCATATATAATTTATTGATAGACTATTTAGCTAAATGTATTGTCATTAATAAGTTATCGGCCTGCATAAGTAAGTCGTTAATACGAGTTTCAAACGTTAAATCATTTACTATTGAGTCCCATAATATTTAATTACATTTTTAATATTTTATTAAATTTTTTACGACTAGACTCACGCGAATCTCGATATAACGCCCACTTAAAATGGATTATTATTATTTATAATAATATAAAGTTCTTTTTTTTTTTTTTAATATTGTCATTTTTTGTTTATGGAAGGCACGATGTATGGAAGTTCTGCCTTTCGCTAAAGCGAAAATATTTTATTTATTTTTTTTAAAATCATCTAATTTAGTTTTTTTTTCTTTTTATTTTGTCCTTTTCTTAATATCCGGTTCAGTTATTTTTTTTTTGCTTTGTGCATTATTCAAATAATTGTGGACGTAATTGTCAACGATGAGCATATTTAAAAAACAAACAATTTATTTATTCGTTAAAACGACCAGCGTTTAATTTTTTTTTTTAATTATTCAATTAAAAGATTCGATAATTATGCGAGCTTTTTCATTTTTGTCCATCAGAAATTTTATTTAAAATTTTAAAACTTAAAATTCATTAAGAAATATTTAACTGATGTAAAAAATCATGTATACACTTTTTGTAGAAAATTGAATTTCCTACATGATTGTTCTTTAACATTTTTTTCGTATCTTTGATAGTTTAATCAGAATTGTAATTCAAAGATCTACTTTTATAATATTAGAGATCAAAAATTAGATCTTTGAATGATTGAATTCAAGTTTAAATTATGGCTCAAGTATCAAATTTACAAAAAAAAATTTTCAATTACTTTTTTGTAGAAAACTACATTCTCTACAAAAAAGGCCCTTATGAATTTCTATGTTTACTTGATATTTTACGAGTTATCTTAATTTAAAATGTGTTAAAAAAAATATGAAGAATTTTGGCAATTAAGATTTCTAAGGATAAAAGAAAAAAGCCGCAAAATTACAATACCTATAATAATAATTAGACAAAATATTTAAAATTAACATCATCACAAGTAACATGTTTTATAATAAATAAGTGCGACAGTATCTCTGCCATAAATGCGATATTCGCGTTCATAATGCACTTTTCCCGGGACGTATTTTTCTTTCGGCATAAAGCGATCTAATTTTGACAGACTCTGGTACAGCTTTAAATAATTATCATCACGATCATCTTCGGTCTCTTCATAAAACTGTCGATATCTTTCCAACAGTGACATGCTGCCAGTGCTCCCGTATTCAGATCTTGTTCTCATAATACTAGTCGGCAAATGAAAAGTTGTATCGCGTTCTAAAACTCTATCAATATCCGCATCTGTAAGGTCATGTAAACTCTTGGCGTTAGTTAAACTGCGGTTAAAATTATTAAAATGTCCATCAAAATAATTATTACGTAATCTACTAGATCTCGGTAAATTTGAGTAGAGCATTCGTGAATTTAAATTACCGTGCCTAAAAAATTCAACATCATTTTGTTTAAATCGTGTAATTTGTTGTCTTTGACGTTGAGATTCCGGAGGCCATCTATTATTACTTTCTATTTCATCAATAAAAACCGTTTGATTTTGTTCCTGGCGATATTCACTCTCAATATTTGAATTAACGACAAAATTCATTTGGCTCCATTGATCATGCGTTGAATTAAATAATCTTGTGTTGGATTCTTCAATATGTCTATCATAATCAGCGTAATTTGTAAAATTATGTAGCTTAATATCGTGATTTATATTTTTATTAGTTCTTTTAAAATAATTACGATTGGGTATTAATCTGTGAGTTTGAATGAAATTACCAACGTTACGTGTTATACGTCCAGTTTTTTCAACAACAATACCACAATAATCTGTTAATGTACGAGTTAAGCGATAACGTCTTTGTGACGATTTAGACCTGGTAATACCGGCCAATTGATCACGTAGTGACTGTGGATAAAAATCAGATCCAGATCCTGATTCAAATCCTGATCCCACGTTTGTTCCTGTCGTTGATGATAATAAATTAGGGGTGTAAATCTTACGGGGATCATGTTCATTTGGATAAGCACCACTTGGTAGTGGTTTATTCGTTTTTTCTAAATTCGAAAGCCCTCCAGTGAGGGAGGCCTTGTACTACCGTGCCTGTGCGTAATCTGGATTCATTTCATCCAGTTGCTTACCTTTTGTTTCGGGTACGCAACATACCACGAAACATAATCCGCATACCGCTACGGCAGCATAGAACCAAAATGCACCATGAAGACCCAGTAACTGGAGACAAAGAATTTAACGTTTAGATATAATGGAAATTGATAAGATTGCGGGCTATTAAAGTACCTGCTGAAAGTCCATGAAGAGTTTGATGCCAAAGAACGCGCAGAAGTAGCTAAAACTAGTGCTGATACTAGAGCCGAGGCCACGGTACTCGAGCGGGAAGAGCTCACCAATCAATAGCCACGAAATTGGCGATATGCCCAGCGCAAGGGCAGTTGTGAACACCAGGACACACAGTAGGGGTATCCAGTCGTGTTGTCCTATTGTCGTTGCATTCTCAATCATATTTTGTGATACTGAATTGTAGTATGCATAGCTACCAAATCCTGCCAGTGCCAGTGACATGAATACCGTACTGGCTATCAGGAGTGGTAGTCTTCCTACAATGTCTATTAAGAAGCCTGAAAAATTATGGAATCGTGATTTAAAAATTTGAATATTAGATAGATAGTTGTTAAGTTAGTTATGAATAATGTGATGGCCAACCTGAGAGTAATGATGCAAGAAGTTGAACAAAACCAATAGCAATTGTTGCTCCATGTGGGCTCATACCACCTAATGTTTGTCGAAATACAATAACTGCGTAATAGGTGAATGCATTGGCACCCGAAAATCTTTGAAAAAACATCAGCCCACATGTTATGGCAATGGGTTTATATAAACGTGGTGTCAATACGCTGTTACGAAATGTCAGCTCGTATTGTTTGGCCCGTGACGCCAGCACGTTTGTCTTGATGACCTTAAAAATTAAATAATACCAGGGCAATAAATGTCATCTGTTAAGTTAATCTCCGAGAGTTATTGTTGTTACTAACTTGTAATTCTTGTCGAACATCAACGTGAGATCCACGTAACCATTTAAGACTACCCGTCGCTTCTTCATCACGGCCATTAAGTACAAGATATGATGGGGTTTCTGGAATAAAAAGAGTACCGACAAATAACATTGTCGGCGCAATAGCAACAACAACGGCACATTGACGCCAATTGAGGTAGGAACCAGCAATGTATGAAAAAAGTACGCCCACGTGCCCAACGACTTTTAACATCGCCGAGAGGCAGCCCCTGATTGCCGGCATTGATATTTCGGATATGTAAACCTGTCGATATAATATAAAAATTAATGTTATGTAATAATATGTAACGAGATAATTGATGATTATTATGATTAATTGTTAATGTACTTGGGCAACCATTGTGATGACCGCACAACAAAGCCCGCCGATAAAGCTCGTTGTGAAGACAAGTTCAACGCAGGGCGCTATTCCAGTAAGGATCCAAACAGCCGCTAAAGGCAAGGACGTAAGACGGAGAGCAAGCCTCCGACCACGTCGCATTATCCAGTCACCGATCATGGCGCCAAACCCCGCACCCAACATCGAGAGCGATGCCACCCACGAGGCTTCCTGCTTGGTCGCTGAAAACGCCCACCTGTGATCGAAATAAAGGATTATAATGTTGCCCGCCTTTATTATGTTTGTCTTTACTTTTTTTTTAGTAACTAAAACTTTAATGTACACTCTGTAATGTTATGTTAAATAAACATGTCTGTATCAATATTTTTATTTATATTTTTGTCATTTAAAACATACCAAGTCTCATTCCCTGATGATTGATAGAGGTGCGGCTGGCTATCCAGAATTGAGTCTACTGCTGGTGACGTATAACCTTTAGCTAGTCCGCATGACAGTGTTCCCATTGATAGTGCCAATGTCGCCAGCACCTACAACCAATTTGTCCTCATCAGGATTAACCAATTAGGATTCAGTTTATACATTAGGATCCTGGTCTCAGGATCCCAATGAAGATCTTGGGACCAGGACATTTGGGTAAAAAAATAAATCGATGAGTCTTTTCAACGGTGATGCAGTGCGCGTGTCTCTGCACGGTTTTGGTTTGCACCAAACTCTACATGTATGTTAAATATATATATACATATATATATGTTGTATGTGGGTACATATGTATATGTAAAGTGAGGATAGGAGAGAATGCAGTAACTGCGGACGACATTTCACGGCTTGCTCTTTCCGGAATCTCTCATGCACGCGCAGTTAGATCCCATCGGTAAAAATTCTATTGCATCCTACTTTACAGATGAATAGATTTATTTTTTTATTCAGTGGACGTATAATATTATCGTTATTATTTTTTTGTGGGATCACCATCAAGACAAATGTATAAAATCGTGTCGCTTGCACCTGTTGTAAATCCCGTCGATATTTCACGCTTAAGCCTTTGGCCCCTTCTTTTCTAGCTTCTGCTCTTCCTTTTCTGTCTACCGTTGTGTTGAAGCTGATACAAACTCTAATACTGGGTATATATGCGGTGTTTGTGACCCAAGTAAACCTGGCGTCACATGTATGTCACAAGCTGATGCACACACACACACACACACACACACACACACACACACACACACACACACACACACACACACACACAGACAAATCTCCACACCTCGACTTGTTTTTAATCAACAGTAATTTTTACCTTTCACCTTTTACTTAAAATTTATTCATTACTTTGTTTACTCGCGCTTTTCTCAATAAATATGATGATTAATTTATAATAAAAGTCTTTTATATTTTAAAATTTCTGTTTGTTTGCTGTTTGTTAATTTAACGGCAATAATGTGCAAAGCTGACACAAAGCTTCTTTTGTTATAAGATTACCTTAAGGACTTAAGTCATAGCTAAAAAGCTATGACCCTAGTTCTATGACCCTAGACTGGTGATTGTGTTCGTCATGTAGTTGATGATGAAGAATATTTTTTAAAAATCACAGGCTTGGATTATGCTAATGTGGAATAGAACGCAAAGGCACTCCCGGGGCTTGGCTTGAGTTAAAAAAATAAAACCAACTGCTAAGTGCATTTATACACTAGTACGGATAATAAAGAACGTAAAACTTTTGCTACTGGTGAATTTAAACAAAGATAAAGAGAATATTTTTGAATCATAAGACTAGTCAATTAATTTTGACGATGTGAGAGAAAGATAAAACGTTTGTATTTGGATATGGCTTAGAGCCAATAGCAAATCTAACCAGCTAGCATATATTCAGAATAGTCTAGTCTGGTAAAGTTTGAATATGATTGAGTTCGATGAGAATTTGGTGGCTATTCAACACACGTACACACCCACATCCACATCCAATGGTTTTAAGAGCAAGAAACAACGATTAAGAGCCTGCAAGTGTGAGGAAGACAGAAACTGGGGCACTAGTCTAAGCCAGCAAGGTTGCTGCTAGTAAGCTAGCTTCGAAACTACATCTCCAGGCCTTTGCCTTATACAACAGGGTGGTTATACTATCCGGAAGCTTCATTCTGAAATCTAGTTTAACGAAAATTGCTTCGAATAGGGTTGTGATGAAAGAAAAAGCAAAAGCAAAATGCAGAAGTAAAAGCTGAAGAAGAAGAAGAAGAATATGAAGAAAATTTACCGAAAATCGATTTTCATTTCATTTATTTTATTTTATTTTTCTACTCTCTTGATTCTTGATTCTTGACAAAAACGACCTTATTACCTGAGATAGATGCTGGGGTCGAGTTGCGGTCGATGTCATGTGTACTACTGATGCGCGGGGCATTCTGAAGCCGTTCTCTTCCGGTACAGTTGTCACCTGTAAAATAAGACAAAAGAAACTTTTAACGATTCTGTTGTCGTTTTAGTTATATAAATCCTACAAGTTTAACTTATATATATTTGTGTGTGTGTGTGTGTGTGTGTGTGTGTGTGTGTTTGAAAACTAGAATTCGAGTTCGGAGAGAATTTTAGGGAAAGTCGTTAGAGCATAACGAGTTACTTCCGTGCACAAATGCTCTAAATGTTATTTTCATTAATTACTGTCTCAAAATAAACCCTCGAGACTTAAATTTATTTAAAAAAAAAAACCCCTATTGTCATTTAGTATAAACAATACTATCTACACGGATAAATTTTTTTTGTTTTTAATCTCTTTTGTTAATGAAAAAAACAAAAGCAATATCCATTTAACAGATAATTAATCTCTTCCAACTCATTTCTTATTGTTTGAAACAGCTGATGCTTAGAAATCGATTTAAATGACAAGCTAAAATATATAATAACAATAAAATGGGGTAGCAAAATAAAAAAAAATGGAAATAATACCTGTGCAGTAAAAAAAAAAAGCTGGGCACACTTTATGTCACTTTATTGCTCCGAGAGTGCGCTATATCGACATTTTATTAACGAATCTACTGCGTGTATCCCAGTGTCGTCATTTTAAATCTATTATATACACCATTGCGGACAACATCTACCTGTTGTTTGTTTTTTATTTTATCCACAATTTGCATTTTCCATCGGTTAGTTAAATAAAAAAAAAAATTACGACAAAACACGTAACATCAGTTACTATACCGAGGTGTTGAAGATTCAATAAAAAGATTTCGACAGCTTTAAATATCTGAGTTAATTGCAGATACAAGATAACTAGCTATTTTATCGACAAAAAAAATAGCTTATGCTTTTTTTTTATGTTTCCTATCAAGAGCATGTACTTAAGATCATGTATCTTTGGATCATTATGAAAGTAAGCTTAGACGGGTTGTATAACAGGTATATTTATCCGGTTGATGTACGATCTGATGGGTTATGGGTCGTCTAATATAACTACGTAATTCATCCACGCAATTACAGTCGGTTTCAAAAATTTTTTCGTATCTTATGTTTATAAAAATAATGAAAACAAACAAATAGTTGTACACGGAAAGTAATGTACCGTAAATATTGCTATGTGAAATGAAAAATATAGTAATTATTACACTGCAATCTAGTACTCAGTCCATGAAAAAGAAAAAATATTGTAAATATCAATGTGTTGTACCGTAAATTGTTCTATATCTCAATGTAATGAGTACGATATTGTCGATACATTATTTTTGAGTAATGTTTACATGCACTGTTTTATAATAGAGAGACTTTGCTGTAACAGAGCAAGATCTACACAGCGCTGTAATAATTACAGTGTTAAGTAGTTACTGTTCCATTGTAGTACAATATCAGCGCCACTGCCACTCACCAGTGGATTTTTAAAAAATATTTTTGGGTTGACCCTTACACATTCTGGTCAACATGAACAATATCTCCGTTTTTTTTTTCTACTTATATAACCGTTTATTATTATAGAAATTAATTAAGTTTTAAATTTATGAAATTCTGTATTTGTAATTCGAAAAAACATACTTTTTAATAAATAATAATAGAATAATTTTTTAAATGATAATATTCTCTTGGCAGCATTGTGATATTTATAATGCGGCATTGATATAAGTACTTTATCATCATATCTATATTCACTTTACTTTGAAAGTGACATGAAGCGAGAATTTTCATCACTATGCTGTAGTGTAATAATTACTAAACTGCCATAGAAATGCCAGCTTTACTGTTCTCACCGCGTCATAGTAGTTGCGATACATTTTTTTCCGTGTAGCAATTTAATTTTAACGAGTAATATTTAACCGGGTAATTTAATAAATAAAAGACATTTGGCAAAGGCAATGAAACAACAAAATGTTTAAGAGAAGAGCGTTTCAGTTTATTATAACTTGGGTTGCTCTATTCAGGTCAAGTGGCTATGAATATCCGTATCCAGCTGTCACTGGTCATTCGCAGTTCCGGGTGAATTCACGCGAGATTCTTCCGCCTCCGGTCATCAACATATACTTCAATTTTTTTATTTATTTATGTTTATATAGATCTAATCTATTTAAACAAAAGCCTTTTGTGTTAATCAATAACATAAAAACTGGCCAAAGTTTTTCTTCAATTCAAATGAAAACTAAATGGATACTTGTCATCAGGAAACTCTTTAGGAAGTTGGGGATGAGAAAAAAAGTGACTATAGGAAACATTTGATGATAATAACAGGCATAAACTCTTGAGTATTTAAAGTAATTTTCAGAGTATTTTTTCCTTTTGTAAGTTTTCCGACAACCGGATTTGTCGTTTTATTTGGTACAATAAGCAATCAGTTATTATTATTTTAGTGTGTACTTGTGCATCAACGTCAATGTACTGCAAATCCACTCAATAAACCAGAGGCAAGAGCCTCCTCGAGATCATTTTGATAGCAAGTGCATGCTTAATGTACAGCTAATTAATGCTGTCTCTGGATTTCATCAGCTCTTAACCATTTTTGTTGTTAAATTTTGTTTTTTTTTTTCCTCTATCTTTAAAACTAAGAAAGTAAGCGACAGACTAAATGGCTAAGGAAGACTTACTTTGTAAAAGCGAAAGAAAGAGTTCGTGACAGCGCCCTTATTATGACTACCCTACGGGTATCAGTTTTCTGTCATTTCATTTGGATTCTTTTGCGGGTCTCTAACTCAAAGTATTTATTTTCATATCTTTATATCTTAACGTCTAAATAAATAATCTTAAACAAGATATGTATATCGTTAAAGGATTGTAAAATTATTAATAGAAAACAGTTGAATGAACAGAGAACATACTTTAGTGCTATTTTAGTAAAGTTGTCTGCTGGTTAATGCAGATCCAAGAGATCTAAATCAACAGATGCTTATACAATGGAATAAAATTTATCATATATTTGAATTGTTTTCATGTAAAAATCACTTAAATGATTAATTAACATCAGTGATTAATGTGTGCTTATTGTTAAGCTTTAACAATTTTTGTTTCTTACATTAAATTCAAAGCTTATTATCCATCATTGTAATGGGTACGGAAATAAATATACAGTAGCAGTTAAAGCTACGACGAATGATCGTCATGTTGTGGATTGCGAGCAACAACCGGAGCTACAACTGGATTAACTTGGTCACATCAAGGAATATATATTTAGATTAACATACGTACTGTCGGTACGTGTATGCTCTTGAATCACGTCTCAGTGCATACAGCAAACGATCCAGAAAATAAATAATCTAAGTGATTAATTGTTCAGACACCCATTGGATAAAAGTATTGATAAAGATGGCAAGATCATTTTTTTACTGTCAGATTTATAGATAGTATTTAATAAGGATAATGTTGAAGAAATACTAAAATATATTGGTTTATATTTGCGTCAGTTATTGTACTAATTAGCTGACAAAGTCTTGTTATGAAATAATCTAGGATGCCAAATATAATAATGGATTAGATTAACGTAATGCGTGACTGATAATGTATAGATTTAAGAGTTCTAGGCTTAGTTATTGAATTTGATTATGTTGTGACATAAAATAAGTCATCATGATTAAAAGTATGGAATGTGACGCATTTGTTTTATCATTGATGAAAAAATAACAACTTTTTAAACATAAAAACTATGAAAGTTTGTGATAATAATGGCATTCAAGTTGATGGGGGTCACCTGGTAAAACTTTTCCAATGCCCTGAATCTCGGAATTCGGATCTGTCGAAGCAGCCTGTGAATGACTGAGAGAACTGTGTAGATAATTTTCGTACAAGTGAGACACCAGCATCTATATTCAATATCTAGTGCATCCTGAAAACGTACCAAGACAACCAAGCTCGCTCTATTGTTATAACCACGGGGCTCAAACTTGAGAAATCACATCGTTATCGATTTAAACTGACATTGAGATATAATTCTTCAAGTATTTCAAACTTTTTAGTTAAATTAATATGTAATCTTTGAATTTATTATAAAAATCATAATCTTCGAATAGTTTTGAAAAATTGATATGTTTTATATCATAAAAATCTGTAATATTTTATATTTTCGACAATTTTTATTACAAAACGCCTGATTTTAAATTTAGACATTTGTTTTATGGCCGCTTAATTATAAAATGGTTTTGTTGTAAGGTTTAAACTTAAAAGTGAAAGGAAATGAATAAACTGGGAACCACTGATGCCTAGATGAAGATACTCGAGGCATATATTTAAACTGTAGTACTATTGAAGGTGCAACCCTTTCATTAGTGTGTAGGCCACGCGCTCCATTATAACACGACAAAACATCTGATTCTATTGTAAACTCGTGGAACAATAAATGCGACCGCTATGTTGTGTTGTCACGTGTTCTATATATTTTTCAATTATTCACCTAGATGTCCACCAAATTGGCAAATTACACAATATATATATATATATATATATTGGGGTGTTTTCCAACCGGTGTTAAAACGGTGTATTTACGGAGTATATTAACTCCGATCGGAATATGAGGGTGTGAGTATATGTGTTTTAAGATCTATAAAACTGAAAAAAAATAATAATAATAATAATGTTCGGTTATAATAATGAAATTATCGTTAATTGAGATAAAAGCCACTTCATTACCTACGTAGAATAAGCAATGTTACTTTTAATGCACTGAACAAATTGCATAAATTTTTGATCACTCATCATATCAAATATTTAGAAACAATATAATAATTATTTGTATTATAATTGTTCTTTTTCATAAGGAAATAACTGATTTAAAAATAATAAATTAATTATTGATAATTTTATTTTATTTTTCTCGTTGATTTATTTTGCCAAGATACTTTTGAATCATGTAAATCTGTTTCACATATTTTATACAATAACATTAACATGTCATTATGGACAAACATTCTTTGGATTTTTCTATAAATTGGTAAATCTTTCGTATCATTAATTTTTGAAACAATAAAAATTTTTTTTTGTATTTGAAATAGAATTTGACTTCTGATACTTAAAAAATAAAACTATTTCTTTATTAACACCACTTACATCGAGAAAAATTCTAACACCGCTAGCGGTGTTATTCCGACGCCGTTTTCGGTCTTAAATTCAAAACCGATAACCGAGACTTCCATTGACTTTTTTTTACGGTATACATATAAAAATATAATTAATGCCAATTAAATAAAAATATAGATTGTCAATTTAAAAAAAAAATCACAGGATCAAATAATAGAGTAATTAAAATATTGAAAATTTCAAAACCAATGTATTAAAACATAATAATGCACTTGTCGTTTCTTTGTTCGTTATTTAAGTTCCATTGTCACCTAGCACTTTATCATCATAAAGCGACACTGAAAAGTAATTTAAGGAACAAAAAAGCTCTACGAGCACTCAGACAATCCGATTATTTATATAAGTGCTTTTCAATCAGGCGATAAGTGTCAGGTTATTATTTTTAAATACTCTGGACATTGACCTAGAGATTGTGGTTTTCTTTTTTTTTTTTACGTATTCCTGCTGTTGTGGGATTGTAAAGCTTTTTTTTAATGGGGATAAGGAGACTATTGTTTTTTGTGTCAGTGGACTGTTAAATTTTACAGTCCGCAGACTAAATTCACCACCGGAATTAAACAGGGGTAACATAAACCACCAAGTATTGCTTGTACTAGTACAATTGCTAAAACTGTAAATGTTACTGCTACTTTAACATATGCAGACCATGCGGATATACATATTTTTTTAGCATTGTTCGCATCCTCGTTTGCTGTGAAAGAGGACACTGGAGATGAACAAAAAAAAAAATTTTAATATCTTACAAAGAAAGTATGACACGTGCGGCTAGAATTATGACTTACTGAAAATGAGCTATTTAAATAATGCTTTCTTTTTTCTTTGATGATTTACTGAATTTTACTTTTTTCATGACATTTTTTTTCATATATATATTTTACCGCGAATGTTCAAACTAGTGTTTGCATGTTGAAATTCATAAAATTTAGATTTATTTTGGAATACAAGTAATCGAATTTTGAAATTAATTGAAATTAAAGTTTTTATAAATAATTTTCTAACAACTCTTGGATTTTTTTATTTTAAAACTTCGGTTCATTTAAAAAGGATTTTTTTTTTTTTAAATTGATATATTGTTATTTTGATATAATTTCTAAAATAAAAATATTTTGGGAAAATCAGGTAAAATCGGTCTTTGAATGAACTTTTAAATCTGGAGGACAAAAGTTTCTAATATCAAAATTTGAAATGCTATTTTTGAAAATAACTTAAAAATTGATTTGTGACTTTATTTTTTTAATTGTCATAGATAATCGTGTAAAGCGGGTGCTATATTAATTTGTTTAATTTTCTATTATAAAAGAAAAATTTCATTTATGGGAAAAATTCAGGAGTTTCAAAAAATTTTTTTAAATATTTTCGGATCTTTTGTTTTTTATAAAATGTAATCATTTAATTTTTGATAAAAACTGTGAATTTTTTTATTATAAAGTAAAAACTTTCGTCACGGTATTTTCTTTCGAATTTAAAAAATTTATAATTTTTACGAGAAAAGAAAAAAAAACATATTTTTCAATAGATCTTAAAGTTGTTCATAGGCACGTATTGGACTCTAGAAAAAACTTTTAAAAATATGGAAATAAAGAAAAGAAAATCCTTTAAATATATTAAAGATAAAATAATTCAAAGCATAAAGTGAATGTCGTGCTTTCTCACGAGAATATCAGCAATCGAAATAGTTGAACATTGACATCAGAGATATTATAATAAATATATATATATATATAGCTCACTTACATATATTAAGCCAGCATTCATCTGCAGTAATCACGGAAATAAAATAAGAAAGACGAGAAAATGATATAAATTACAGGATATTATGACTGTCTTTGATAAAAATTCACATATATATACATATCTCATATTTCTATTAAATATAAAATTTAAAAAAATGTTTTTCTATTAAACAATTAATCACTGTCAAATAATATGAGATCGTAATTTAAAAAAAATAGTTTTGAATTGAATACTTAATTGAATTAAATTTTTACTGACATTTAATAAATTATTAATACCATAAATGAATCTAATTAACGGTTTTAAAATAATTATTACAAATAAACGTGTTACAGTAACGGTGATATTTAACGCTAGGTAAAAGTTTTAATTCAAATGTATGATAATTATGAATCAGTTACAATCAATTACATGTAAAACATAATAACCAATAATTTGAAATTAATAAATTAAAAATTTAATCTTTCACACTAGTGAAATTTCATATTAAATGTTAAAAAAAAAAAATATTAAAATACCTTTTTTTTTGTTACATATGTATTAAAATATCACTCGCTAATTGAATTTCATAACGAAATTAATCGATTTAATTGTCATAATAAATTTGAATAAACCAAATTTTTAATACGGGCACAAATAAATTAGTTAGAAAAAAAAATAATAATAAGTATTTAATAAATATATGAAATAAAAATAAACACTGTTAGGCGGTAGTTACTTTCAATTGTGTCGATTAATAAAAATGAACAAGAGTCATAGAAATTAATTTCACTTGGTCTCCCTTTTTATTATTATTAGTACACTGGTCAATTACTCATATCGTATTTAATAAATAAATATTTAAGGCACTGATGATTAATTCAAATTAAATTTTTTTTAGTTTATTATTATTGTTGATGTTGATGTTGGTAGAAAATTTTTATTAAACCACGTAATGATAATTTTAGATTTAGGATCTATATGAGATCTAAGATCTTGTGGCTGGTGATTGACCATCGCATGGGATCGCTAGACTACGACTGACACGACAGACTTGTTGCCGGTTCTGTTGAGCAGCTAAAGCTAAATGAAATGAAAGAGAACCAAACCCATTACATATGGGGGACTAAGTACTAACTATACTGTGTACACGCGTTTGGAGTACTGATATTTTACTTAGTTTTATTGTTTGAGCACGTGGGTATTTACGCACGCGCGTACATTTTTTCTCAGGACTTTCATTTTTTTTCTTTTTCTTTTTTTTTTTTTAATTATTTTTATTTCTATTTTCTCATGGAAAGAACATCTTTATTATTGAGTTTTTTCAGTAGACATTTAACGTTCAATCGGTATTTTTAAATCCCATGAAATTTTTTTAGGTTTTTGTTTAAAGACTGCCTAAAGTATTAGATATATGACTAAAATAGACTGAAATGATTTTGTTGGGAATTAAATTTTATATATGAGAGTTCTAATTAAATTTTTTTTATAAGTTTAATTAATTCTACTTCACAGTAGAATTATATAAAAGAGTATTCAAAAGTTGTGAAATTTTTTTTTGAAAGCTCGAATTCAAACAATTTGTTCAAATATTGAAAATATAATAAAAAATTTTCGTAGGAAATTAAACTCTCTGTAAACAAAGTTTAATTAAACTTTTATGTATTAAATAGTTTGCAAGTGATTTTCATTTGAAAGCTACAACTCTATTTTGAGCTCAAAAATTGTCTTTCTTCAAAAATTGAAAAAAAATTATATTTACTTTACTGTAATCTTGTCACAGCATTAAATATTTACACTAAGGGCTTAGAAAAAAAAATGTATAATCGGTTAAAATCTTAAAATCTTCTCTCTGCAAAGCTCTTATCAGACAAAAATAAACTTATCCTTAAAATTCTTTTTAAATATATATTTATCGAATATATTTCCTTTTATGTATATTATTTATCGGATTTATAACTCATTTACATGCGATTGAGTATTAAGTATACAGGTGAGTATTTTTTGAATGTAATCAAGTATGAGATGCGTGAAAAGATGTCAGATAAACTTGTCTGCCACCTTAAATACCTTGAATATGTCCAATACAAGTTATTTATATATATATATATATATTTAATAAAAAGGGTCACTCTTTACTTAACTTGATTTAACTTTTTACCGTACATTAAAAAAAAAATATAACGTTTAAATTCGACTATCTGTCCACGGTCATATCGATTTCTCGAGACAAAAGTATTTTATTACAAATTTAAATCACTTAATCCGAAAAATCTTTCCTTTTTCTCTTAATATTTTATTTCTATTTATTCTTTAAATATATTTTAAAAGATAAAAGTTAAAAAAGAGAGTATTTACACACTGATACAATATTTTGTTGTATCAAACAAAAGTTATTGATATTTTATAAATTATTTATTAAGAAATTTTGTTAAATAAATATTTGAAATGTAAAAAAATTTGAATTATTAAGTATTTATTTGATATATTTATGAATTTTTGAAATTTAATAAATATTGTTGAAAAAATTTTTATGATTTATCATGGGTTATTTTCAAAATTTAAATTTGATTTTAAATTAAATTGTTCAAAATTAAAAAAAACTCGCGCATTTTCCAATAATTTAAAATTTAAGTAAAATATCAATGTTTAATTCGCACATCCTTAATAAATTTTTGTTAATACTAAGGAAATTGGGAATTTGACAAGATTTTTTTTCATATGGAATAAATATTTATCGATAGCTGATAAATATTTATTTAGGCTGGTGAAAAGTCGGGTGAACAAAGAGATGGAATATATATCGCGTTACTAAAACCAAAAGGGCGTATCTCAAAATATACGCCCTTTTGGTTCTGCAGAACCAAAAGGGCGTATAAAATTTTTTTTTGCTCCAATCAATGTAAAAGTATTGAAAACATTAAAATCTATGGAAAAAACGAAAAAAAAAATTTTTTTGTTTTATGCCCTTCTGGTTTTAAGCAAAAATTTTTTTAAAGTCATAAGGGCGTATCCTATTTTTTCGGCTTATTATTAATTATAGGTCAGAGTAAGAAAAAAAATTGCAAGGTTAATAAAAATTATCACTCCACAACTTAATTTATCTGAACAAATATTTATTTAAATAAAAAACCAAATTTCTTTATTTAATTTTGATCGAATCTTGTCACAATTTTTTTAATTCAACAATTGATGTAAAAAATATGTATAATTCGAGAACGAAAAAAATTCATCTAAAAAATTCTAAATTCTATGAGTGCTGTGAAATTTAATTTAATCAAATTAAAAAAATGCTCATTTAGATTGTTCAATTTTTCAAAGGTGCATTTTTTCATTTTTCAATTAAGGTTTCATTTTCTGTTTCCTGTTTTTTTTTTCTTTTTATTTTCAAAAATCAATTGCCGTTGTTCTTGAGAATTGTTATTGTTCTAGAATACCAATATATCAAAGCAAGTTTAATGACCTAAATCATTTTTGTCCATCAGGCACCGTCCCACAAAAATATTATCAATATTATTAAAGATTAATTTTCAGCGATGGTAATAGTTTATAAATTTTTTTATTATTGTCAAGTTATGTTCTAAAAAAAATTAAAAAATTTTTTTTTTTATACTCTTAGGTACAGATGATCCTGAAGATGGAGATGGTATAGGACTAAAACCCTGATGAATTTATTTTTTCTCTATTTTTTATTTGTTTTTTCACTTAAATAAATATTTCTTCATATAAATTAAATTGTGGAGTGATAATTGTTATTACCCTTGCAATTTTTTTTCTTACTCTGACCTATAATTAATAATAAACCGAAAAAATAGGATACGCCCTTATGACTTTAAAAAAATTTTTGCTTAAAACCAAAAGGGCATAAAACAAAAAAATTTTTTTTTTCGTTTTCTCCATAGATTTTAATGTCTTCAATATTTTTACATTGATTGGAGCAAAAAAAAAAATTTTTATACGCCCTTTTGGTTCTGCAGAACCAAAAGGGCGTATATTTTGAGATACGCCCTTATGGTTTTAGTAACGCGATATTTTGCTAACTTATTAATTTAAATCAACAATAACAAACAAATAATAATTATCACAAGTTTGTGGACCACATGAATAAATATTTGTCATTATAGGATAAATTAAAACAGTTGTAATAAATAATTATTATTGGTTATTATAAATAAAGAGTACAATGCATATTATTATTGAAACATTTAAATTAAATATCGATGTGAAATAAAAATTAGAGTGTTTAAAGTAACAAATTTTAGTGCGTCCAAAAAAATTATTTCAATTTCATCTGACAAATTTTTTTTTTTTTTTTTTTTTTGTTATTTGCTGGTAAAATAAATTTATATGCTTTGATATGATCATTTAAGCCAATAGTTAAATTCTTTAAAAATAAATAAAAAATATCCTTGTCATCATTTGCTATATTGCATGGAAAAAAATGAACTATATAAATTGAGGACGACAAGTAACATAATGATAATAAAGTGATCAGTAAATGCTATCATTCTAAATAGTAGTTTTTTCATTTATGATTAAAACGTTAATAATTACAGGATAAGTGTGAAAATTTATTGTCTATGCAAGGAAAATTACTCTTCGAACTTTAAAAATCGTAACTGATACTTAAAAAATAGACGACACGTATTATAAAATTTATTATTTGGAATGTTAAAATTCCCCATATCGACACCCGGGTTCCAGGTTATAATTTCAAACACTAGCTTTTGAAGTTTATTTTTTTCCGTGTATTTATATTAATTTATCATCATTTAGTTTATTCATATTGTTATCATATTTATTGTCTAAATAATACATATTGTACAATTGTAATTTGATGTAATGAGATTGTAAGATTTATACGGTCTTCTATCATATCAATGAAAAAAAAATATCTAGTTTAATCTACAAAATATTCTTTAAATATTAATTATAATTTCATTAACAATTAATGAATAAATATTTGCCGTAAATAAACATTGATTAGCTTCTATCAGTGCAGTCATAAGTTTAAAATGTTTTTTAAAAATTTGATACAATTATGATTTGCTTATTTATTTTATTACAATTAAATGACGAGATTGTGTAATTTAAGAAGGAAAAAAATATTTATTTGTCAGAGAAAAGAAAAACAATAAAATACGTGTGTTAGAAAAATAAAATAATAACGATAACAATAATAAGAACAATAAAAATAATGTTTGTAATTAATAAAAGAAAATATGAACAAGCTTGTCTCTGACGTGTCATCATTCTTGGCAACAGTTAAATTGTGCTTGAAGTCAACTACTCGTGTGTACTTAAATATATATATTACGTGTTGTCAGACACTAAAGAGTTTTGTTAAGCTTGCGAAACGTCTGGGAAAATATACAAAACAATATTTCAACATTGAATTGTTTCCTGGATCAATTTTTCAAAATCCTCAGAGGTTAATGTTAATTTCGTTTAAAAAAACAAAAAAAAAAAACGCTCGAGGAGAATTTTTTTTTTCTATACGTAATTTTTAAATTTATTTGTAACAAATTTCGTAGAAAGGTAGAAGAGAAGATTTCTAGTTTCGTAAACTTTATTTTTATTAGTGTATCATGTGTCTTTGAAATGTAAACATATAAATTGAAAAAGGTCCGGTGAGAAAAAAGTAGATGAAAAAAAAAAAAAGAATTTGTTTCTTTTAGTTATTTATATTATTTTAGAAACAAATTTATGGTGAAAAATATTTCCTGGTTCTGTAAAAAAGGAGAAGATTTGACTTGAGTTTAAATTTTTCTTTTTTTTTTTTTCTTAAACGAGAAAATTTGTTAATTCATTTAATTATGAGACTCAAAATTTCGAAGAAGCATTATCATTATGGTAACAATATGGGAACCCGGAGCAAAGTAAGACACTATTTTTGAAGAATAAAAAATTAGTCTTTTTTGAATAATGATTAATTACAGTTTGTAAAAAAAAAATACGAAAAAAGAAAAAAAAATTTTAAGTTACAATGTAAATAGTAAAAGTAATCTCTTAAGTGTAAGCGGAAAAATTTTAGATAATACTGTAATTTAAAAAATTTTATTTTTCTATGAATGGGGCAAGTTGAGGTGTGGATAGTAAGGCCAACTTAAAATTATCACACGCAAAAAATCTAAAATAAAACAGGAAAAATTGTAGTTTTATTTATAGATTAACGCGGTGTTTAGAATCAAAAACTATAAAAATTTCACTTTATAATTTTCGGATTTTATAAAAAGTTCTGTTAATAGTATATCTTAAACTGTAAAACTTACTGCTACGAATAAAATTTTTACAGAATTTTATCAAATATTTTCAGTTTTCTATTTGAAGCACCACGTTAGTATTATAAATCTAATTTTTATCCTTTTTTTTTATGCGAGCAGTAAAAATTTGTTTTAAAATTGTGGGTCATTATTACTCAATCAGCTTTTTCTTATTCTTAGTAAAAAAAAATTTGAGTAATCATTATCTGAAAAAAATTTTTCATCTGAAAATTTGAAATTGGCCATAGCTGGACTGAACATTTTGTATCATCTTCTTTTACAAACTGTAATTAAGCATTTTGAAACAAGAAATCATTTTTTTTGCCTCATTTTACCCTAAGTTTTTTTCAATAAATTTAATAAAGAAAATTACATTCTAATTTAAAATAAAAGTTGTAGAAATTCATAATAATTTGTGTTTTAAATAAAAAAAAAGCCGGATATTACCATCGATAAGTGTAACGATTTATCGATAATTTAAGGGTTTCATGCCTCGATTGGCTTTAACATAAAAAATAATTCTTTAATAACGTCTGAAAAAACCTTCTGTCAACACTTAGTTATTTTTTATTTTTCATAACATATTTATTTTCACACCGTTCATGGAACCGAAGACAGATAAACGAGGACATCCGTTCGATTATTGTAATATTCCTCGTTACTTTAAATTACCAAAAAAAAATTTTCTTTCAAAAAAAAAAAAAAAAAAAAAAAAAAGTGCGTCAATATTTTTTATATTTTTTCTCGGGAAAACCTGGTGTGTAAAATTACACTTTAAAGTTGAAAATAACCAGACAGACTGGCGTGTCTCCGAAAGAGATTTATCTTTTTACTTTATTTTTTTTTTTTTCATTATTTTTTTACGACCTACGACCGCAATTTTGTACGTAAAACAATTCGAAACAATTCATTCTCTTTTGAATATTTTTGTTTTTATTCTTTCCAATGACTGGCGTTAAATGTAGATGAATTTGTTTGAATTTATATTTTTAAATAATTTTTCTTTTAATTTTTAATATTGAATGGAACTGGAACGGAAAAATAATAATAACAATAATAATAAGTAAGAATGAATTGAAAGGGACGATTTTAAAAGCTAAATTTTAAATTCAAGTATCACCTGCGGTTGACACAGCGTGAAAGTTGTCATGAGTCATTTCTTACGGGCCCTTGATAACTTAAACGGTATTCATCTTTTAAATATTCTTTTAACCACTCTATATTCTTAATATATCTATATATATAATGTAATGGAGGTAGTAGAGTTGAGGAGTGTTCAATATAGATTTCTTTGAAAGTTATTTACGCGGGTGCTCTTGTGATCGCCCACACATTTGTGGTTTCGAAGATAGGATAGGATGCGATGGAATGAGATGTGATGAGATGAGACGAAAGCATAGAGTGTACAAGAAGAGGTGCGTGCAACTCGGTAGACCTTTTTGAGATACTCTTGTAAGTATTGAGAGAGAATCTGCGGTTTCATTAACTTACACTTTTCGAGCCTTCGTGACGTTGACGAGGATCCTGTAATTTGCCGCTTCTTTTGCTATATCTTCTGGGAGGTCCCTAACTAATAATTTTTGTGAAACTTTTAAAACTAACAATATTATTTTTAATACTCTACATCTCTATTATGCGATTTTTTATCCATTTTTAGGTTTATTTAGTCATTTTTAATAATTATTTATGATTAAATTGATTGTAGTGAGGTTAAGTGTCACTTCAAATTTTTAAAGTTAATTTTCGTTTAAAATATTTAATAAATCTTTTGAAAACAATTTATTTTTCAAATCTTTCAAAGTGAATTTGAAAACATATGTATTAATTTTCACAATTTAATTATTAATTATCCAAAAAAACATTTTCATTCAATTGTTATAAGGTTAAAATTCAGTTAATTACCACTTCGCGTTTTTCATAACTTTTTTAAAATTAAGTATTGTATAAAACTTATAAAAAAAAATTATCTCTAAAATCTATTGCAGTGAAAAAAAAAATATATTTCTTAATTTTCTTTATGAGATTCATAATTATCGAAATTAAAATTAAAAATTAATTTTTCGAATAATAAATTGTCACTTTTAAAAGTATTTTTCTCAAATGCGCTAAAGTAAATTGAAAGATTTATTTATTTTTTTTTTTATTTAATAAATAATCACCCAAATTAAAATTAAAAATTAATTTTTTGAATAGGGACTTTACATAAATTGTTATTTGAAAATTTTAAAAATATTTTATAGCTCAAATATTAAAAAAATATTATTATTAATTAGTAAAAAGCGGCTGAGGCAACCGTTCGGCACGCGCGTGGCTCGGGCGATCACCGAAGTTAGCATCGAGCATGATTACTACTTGGCTGGGTGACCGTTTAGCCACACGTCGGGTTCGAACGAAGGTTTCTGATCGCTAGGCGCGGGATGAAGATCCAGTTATCGGTAAAATGGGAATTTTATCGATCACTGGAGCTTCACCCAAACCGAACTGTACTGGCTAGGTTTTCTCTGTGGTTTCCCTAGCCACTGCACCTCCATTGCACAAGGGAGGTTGCAGGGCGTCATCGTAATGATGCAGCACAGTATAAGCACAAGTCGGGCCACAGCCGCACAACGGAAGGCAGAGGAGGAGAAGTAAAGCAGTTTGCGATATAAAGGCAAAAAAGTGTAAAAGGCCGAAATTGCGGCTATACACTGGAAAAACAATTAAAATTAAAAAAAAATTATTAATTATTAATGAATTTTTTTTTTATTTTCTATCAAAAAGTAACGTTAGTTAATATCCATTATAGAGAACCACTGTTAAATAATTGACACTATTATAAGAATGTGAGAAAGGGGAGCGATCTTTCACGCCCAGCTATTATCATGTCTGACTTTTCTTTGACTTATTACTTATTGTCCCGTAATAAATCTCCCTCTCCTCCCAATAATAATAATAGTTTGCTCCACAATTCAATTTTTTGATGACCACCCACAAAATCAATGGAAAATTATTAAACTTTCTATAAATTTATAAAAAAAAATCAAAAAATAAATTGAATCCTGGACTCTTGAGTAATATAAGCTTTCGCCAAACGATTTTTAAGGCCACCTCAGTAATTCTTCTCTTACTTGCACTCAATTTCATTACAGTTAAATAAACACATGCATTAAAAAAAAAAATTTGGTACTCATGGAATAGTCAATAAATAATTAAAAATAATAAAAATTTGTTACGGAGTATTTCCAAGTTTAAAGTTAAGCCAAATGATATTTCTTAGCGGGGTTTCTACTCGGGTTCTTAAACGCATAATTTATTGCTGCCAGCTAAACAAATATCCAGTAAAAGTTCTGTTCTTTAGTTCTTATTCTCAACTCGGCTCTTCTCTATTTCATTCGTTTTCACTATTCTAATTCGCTACATATAGAAAGTGTAGAGTGTAAAATTTTAAGTTTTAAGTGTGAGTAAGGATAATAAATTATGTAAAATTTCCCACAGTTTATAGTTTTTAAAGCTGGTTCACGTAAAATAAAAATTTATCTACAAAAGAAATCATTTAACTTTGCATGAAAAAATATTAGGAGCAAAAAAGTTTGTTTTTTTTTTAATAAGAAAAAAAAATAATAATTTTAATATTGACTTATTCAAATTAAGTCGCGGAAAGAAAACAAAAAAAAATAGAAAATAAATTGAAGGCAGGTCCTAGGCTAGGTCTTAATGAACTCATCAGAGAATTTTATGACGAGGACCGTAACGGATTTTGTGTATAATGAAGATGTAATCTTGTATTTTAAATGTCTTATTTATTTTTATTTTTATTTAGGAAAGAGATTTTTTTTTTGTTATTCATAAAAGTGTAATGGAGCGAGTGAAATATGATGAAGACCCGTCGTACGTTTGGACATGACTGGGTAGTATTATGTTGGATCATAAATATTAAGTTAATTTGATAATTGTCAGCCTGGAGGTTGTCGGGGCCTTGGGGAAGGTCTGGAATCGGTCAATTTGTCCAAATGGGCTTCCATTGGTCTCGAAATTTTTAACTATTTAGTTTTTTTTTATTTGAGGTTTTTAAGTAAAAATGGTAATTAGAATTGGCGGGTTCTTTTCGGAGAATATTTATTGTAACTGATTAACGTAGTAATTTTTAAAAAAATATTTTATTAGATTTACTTAGAGTTTTTTTTCGATTTATCGAATTTTTAATTAAAAACAAAAAAAAAGTGATATTAAATTTTAATTCGATATATCGATTGGAATCTAATGTTACGAAATTAGATTTTGATATTTAAATTCAAATACCAACATATCGATTAATCGAATTGATTAAACCAATAATTAATAAATCAATTTATCGACTTTTCTATTGGAGTACTAAACTTCAAATTAATAATATTAGATTAAAATTGATATCTCGATTCAAATTTTCTTGTGTAAATTGATTGATTTAAAATTTGATATATTAATTTTTAAAACAATGTCTCGAACCAAAATTTAAAAATCGATAGATCGTGATTTAAATAAATAATTCTATCGAAATTTCATTTTTCGATTTATAGTTCGATTCATTCATTCAAAATTTGATATCTCTAGCCATAAATTTTTAATCGATGGACCACAAATCTTGAATCGATATATCGACGAAGTTTGATAAATTGACTTTTAATTCCACACTGAAATCTACAAATTTTAAATCGATTTATTAAAATTTAAATTGATAAATCGTGATTTAAATTGGCTATCAATTTAACTTAACTTTTCCGATATTTAAATCTGAAAAAAATTATTTTTTTCTATTTTAAAAAAATGAAAATAATATTAAAAAAAAAAATGAAGGAAATAATCTTCAATTTACTAGTAAATAAGTAATCAAAAAACCACAAAATGTTAAACACTTAATGGTCAATTTAATTAAATCCTCATAGGTGTACAATCTACTAGCGTATAACTAAAATCCAAGAGCTCAGTAATCTCCCACAAACTTCACTCCTTCACCTGCCTTCAATTCTATTCTTCCTCAGTATCACTCTAACTCCCTCATACTAGCTCTAATACTCACACTCTATCACTTTCATCACCATCTTTATCTCTATTGCTATTTAAACTCCATTCTCACGACTTTTACTTTATTTCATTTCCATACTACTTTACTTTTATTTTATAAGTAAAAAAAGTAAGACCGAAGGATATTACTTGTAGTTAAATTTTGTCTTTTATTTCAGTTATTTAAAAAAAAACCTCAAGAAAGTTCATTTTGTTAAACTTTACTCCGGGAAAAGAAAAACTTTTTTTAAATTTAAACTCTCTTACATCTCATTTATTTTTACTTTATCCTTCCAAACAATTACACAATCGATTAGCCGGATTCTTGGATTCGCATTCAAATTTTTAATTTAAATTTATAATTATTTGTTATCATTGTTATTGTTATTATTGTAATAAAACAGTTTATCTAGGTTATAGAAATCTGCACACTTGGAACTGTTTTGGTGGATTAAACTCTAAAACGCAACTCTGAAGATTTGTTCATGTGTGTATGGCTTTGATCTAACGCTTTAACTTTACTCGGTATTAATGTGGCTGATGCTTTTCAAATACTCTCACACTAATTGGAAAATGTTTAAGCTAAGTTGCATACATACACTACAATAAATAATAGACGTCTTTATATATGTAGAGTAGAAGTACCGTTTGTGGCCACTTTGGGCCCAGTTTTGGCCACTTAAAAATTTTAAATAAAATACGCAATGATGTAATTAATTCTATTATAATGGATTTTTTAAATACTTTTTAATTAATTCAAATAAAGTATTAAATGTCCATAAACGGAGCAGTGGCCACAAATGGTACTTCTACCCAATACCACATTTTATTCTCATCATCAATACAAAACTTAAGAGCCCGCGAACTGTTTTTACAACAAATCAGACGTAATTATCATTGACAATAAATTTACTAAAATTACATTCATTTATTCACTTGTTACAGATAAAATTAATTTATTTACTACACATTTCTTTTTTTTTAAATTAAATGTATTTTTTAATCGAGTCTGAGCTTTCTAGGTTTTATATAATATGATAAGAATATACTAGACTTGTTTTATAAAAATATTATCGCCGACTACATATATTTATTTAAATACTTAAGATTTATATTTCAGTGCTCTGATTAATTTTTGAAATTTAAAAAAATTCCATATCTATTAAATAATTTATATGTTAAAAAGTGGGGGTAAAATGTACAAAAATACAAATATAGGGCAATATGGGTCACGTAAAAATTAAAAGTTTTTGAATTAAAAAAAAAAAAAAAAAAAGTTTCCTTTTTTTTATCAGTGATGTAAATAATTCAGATCAAAAAGTTTGTATTTAAAATCACAGTCAAAAAAAATAAACTTTATTAATTTTTAAAAATTATTATTTGGTTAAATTTGATTTACACCAGATTTTTTTTTCATCATCAATTTTCAAAATTGAAATTTAATTATTTAAGTAACACAAATTTTCTTCAAATCGACCATATTGTCCCCGTTTATATATTTAAAAAAATTCTGGTAGCTCATTTTGCTTCAACACTTCTTTATTTCTATTAATTTTTTCTTTTTAAACGGAAATTCTGCGCTGTAATGCGCGATTGTAAAAAAATTTATATATCCACATAAATTAATTGAATTTTTTTTCATTTCTATCACTTTTGCCATTAGACCCAGAAAAAAAATTACTAAAAAAAGTAAATAATTTTTTTTAATTAATTAAAATAAATATTAAATACAAATACAGTTAGAAACATACTTAATTCATATTTTTTTTATTATATATTCATTATTAAAAAAATATTTAAATAACTAATAAAACAAGATTTAAATTTAAAAGGTTTAAAACAGATATGAGGGCATTAACAAACATTTTAAATGCTAGTAGGTTTAGACAAACATTTAAAAAAAAGAGTATTAATATTTTCATTAGTAAAATACAAATGAAGGTCAAAAGCGATGACTGATGACTATACTGAGTGTTTATAATGTCATTGGTCTAAATATCTATGACAATTCCTAAGCAAAAAGAGCTGTCATGCTAAACTTAACCCCTACAAGTTAATAGGACAATCCGTTTATACGTATTACAATTATAAATGTGACAGTGGGTCATGTTACTTTCAGTGTCTCATTGAATATAATGTTGTTACACTGGAAAGTTCAAGATTGCCGTGTACTGCAACTATTAAGACACCCTCACTCTTTACCTCTTTCCCCGTTCTCCTTGTTCCCTGTCTTCTACGTTCTCTACCCCCCCTACCCTTTCCCCTTGCCAATAACTCACGCCTACATAATTAATTACCCACGTGCACATTATCTCATAACACATGATTCGTGTGAAAATTTTTCATTCAATCATGTTTTATTTTGTTTCATTTCATTTATAAAATATAACTCATTCATATTTTACAAATATGCATACATACATATATATATTAAGAGTCGAGCTGCTGGAAATGTTTTGAGACCACACACGTTTTAATTTATCTAATCAAAAATTTTCAACATCTTTATTCTCTTTATTCGTATCTGTTGTATTTCTAAATAAATTTGTGCCTATAATTGACAGAAGCTAAGAGTTGATATACATATACATATTTTTATTTATACATTATATAGTTCTCTGATTGCATAATAAAAGTTTAAATCGAGCGTAGAACTCGAGAAAATAAATTTATTTTGTGTTTAAATTTAATTCTTCGAATAAATAAACATGTTTAATTTATAAAAAAAAAAAAAAAAGATTTTAATACAAAAAATAAAGTATGATGATATTTTTATCAGAAATTTACTAATTATAATTAATTAATTTTTTTGTGATTTTATGTAGCTATTTGTAATTAATTTTATATTATATTGTATGAATTTAATAATTTTATTTGAAAAAGTGATCTACTTGATGACTTTTATAGTAAATTGTTTATCTAATTAATTGCTTATATTTATAAATAATAATTCACTAAAGGAAATAGTTAGCCTCTGTTTCGTCAAAGAGCGGTTGCGGGTTCGAATCCACCTTGGAGTCTTTTTAAATAAAAATTAAGTAAACATAATAAAATATTGTGTTTTTTTTTTTATTTTTTACTTCCCGTTAAGAAAATTGTAAATTTTTGAAAATTCGAGAACTTAATGTTTTCACTCCGATTTTCAAAAATTGAGTCGTCATCTGATGTTGACACTTTGAGGTCCTAAAAAGCTATTCTGATTTTTTCAGAGAGATATCTGTATGTGTGTGTATAAACCTCTCATATATCATTTTAATAAATTAATCGATCTAGATGGTTCTTGCGGAATTCGAAAGAGTTCTATTGAATTTATCGATGCCATGCAAATTTGAGATCATTTAGTCAAATAGCTTTCGAGATATTTGAGACATACGAAAAAACAAAACTTTTTTTTCGTTTGTCTTAAAAATTTTGAAAACTGTTCGATCAATCAATTCCAAAATCTATCCAGCTATAGAATACGACGAAAACTTTCGATTGTCGTCAAAAACGTCTCAATTAGACAACCCGCTCGAGAGATTTCGTCAATGAAAAAATAAAAAAAAAAATGTATTTTTTTTTTTCGTTTTTCTCGAATATTTTGAAAACTATGAAATCGATTTATTTTCTAATATGATAAGAGGTTCTATAAGCTGTGTCGAATGCCACCTCAACCATTAAAGTCGGATTAGTTGTTCAAGAGATATCGATGTTGAAAGAATTTAGAAAAAGTATTTTTTTTTTAATAAACTAAAAAAATGAAAATCTGGTTGATTCTAAAAACTTTTAGCGTTAGAGGCTAAAAAACTGTATCTAAAGCCATTTCAAACCTCAAAAACCGCTGATTAATTCGAAAGACATCGGCGATGAAAAATTTTAAAATAAGAATTCACTTCATTTTTTTTTTTTGACAAAGTTTTTCCGCATAATGTAATTCATCATATTTTCCAAAACTTATACCGGTCCTTTGTTTTCATAGTTTTAAATGATCGCCACATAATTCATTGCAATCAGTTCATTAGTTTAAATGATATCATCAACAAAAATTTTGAGAAATAACTGTTTCTGTAATTTTTTTCCGGATGTTTCATATATTAATGCTTTGATTTGATTTAAAGCTCATATGACTCCATCTTGATCATTTCTATTAATTTCTGTCCAAAAGCATTGAATTTATTATGTATAATCGAGAACAAAACTTTGAAAAACGATCCTTATTGATTATTTTCCAT
The DNA here is from genome assembly GCF_026212275.2 of Microplitis demolitor. Classification (NCBI taxonomy): domain Eukaryota; kingdom Metazoa; phylum Arthropoda; class Insecta; order Hymenoptera; family Braconidae; genus Microplitis; species Microplitis demolitor. Next base: position 8,967,809 of record NC_068550.1, on the reverse strand, counting down.
TTCTCTAATTCTCGGAGATTAATACGAAATACAACTTTTTTCGAGCTCGAACATGTATTGCCAATAATGTTTTCAATCTCTTTGAGTTCGAAAACAGCCGAAAATTTCGGTGCTGGCCCGCAGGGTCAACCGATTACCATATTTTTTTACACAGTAGATTTTTTTGTCAATAAATAAAACGAAATAAATTGCATGAATTATTTTAAATGTAAATAAATGAAATTTTTATCTATATACCTTATCTTTATGTAACGCTCAAGGGCTTGGAAGCAAAAAAAAAATTGATAATAAAATAAATATTTAATATTGGGGATTTAACAAAAAGTGCCATAGGCACGATAATTGATAATTTCATAATTATAAAATGCATCGGATCCTATTATACCCAAGGCATTTTTTTTCTTAACAGAATTTCTTTGCATAGAAAATTTATAAAACTTACACAAATAATTTTTTTTAAATAAATTAGAAATACCAAAAATCTGCATTATACACTTTTGTGAATTGAATCGAAACTTTATAATAATAATTGAAACAAATTATATGATATGATAGATTCAATAAACAAAAAAAAATATGGCGAATATAAAAACAGGTCATTAACAAAAGTTTATTCCATCATCACTTTAAAATGCAGTTGGAATTATTACAAGACGCAATAATTAATTGATTAATTCTTTTTTAATTATACTAAATTAAGAAAGTTACTAGTTTTACTATTTTTGCAGAAATCATTTAAATCTTTAAATTAAAAAAAAAAAAAATAAAATAAAATACAAATAAAAACGTCCATTATTTTAAAACATAAATTTCCCACGTCATTTTCTTGACTCATCCATTAATATATCCCTCCTAAATACTTAAAACTAAAAAATAATAATTCACTTCTGTTAAAATTTATAATCGCGAACTATAAAAATTTTAAAGAACATTTTATTGAAGTATTCCTTTTTATAGTGTATAATTAAAATAAATGTTCTCGAGGGTGAAAGGGAGAGATTACTAGAAAATACCAGTAATTTTTATTATTATTATTATTATTATTATTATTATTATTATTATTATTATTATTATTATTATGCAGTACATCTTGCTTGTTCGAGGAAAGGGTAACAATAAGGGGATGTTTCTGTACCGACTTGAGTTGACTTGTGGAATTGATATATAGTCTTGTGTGTGTATGTCTGTGTATGTGTCTGTGTGTGTCTGTGTGAGTGCGCGAGTGAGTGTGTCGGTGGGTCGATCGGTATCTGGGTCGCGGGTTTTGGCAACTACTGGCACCCTCCTCGGCTTCACCAACCCGTTACCGACCTCCCACCCTTATATACATCTGCAACCCTCCTGAGTTCCTCATTTCCTCCCGCCTTCCATCCCTTACACGCTCACTCACTCACTCGCTTACTCTCTCATACAAAGCGAATGAATATACGAATGACGAATTCATACGAATGAATACGGGTATTCTATTATATATAGTGAATATACTCTCTCACTCACTCATCTGCTCGCTTACTTTTACTTGCGTTTAGCTGCACATACGGTTATACGCAAACTAATATATATATATTTTTTTTCGCAGTACTCTATGCGGCCTGCGGAAACTCCTTGACGCGGAAAACGTTATATATTTTACCTCGAGGGTAAAAAAATTTTTTAACATCGTTATTCGAATGTCAATTATTTCTGTATTATTCTTACTCCTCCATACTAATATATATTTAATCTTTATGTATATTATATATATATATTAGGGTGCTTCGTTTCCGGCGAAAGTATTTTTTTTGTTGCTCATCAAGCAAAATATTGTTTTTTATGCTAAAACAAAAATTCCTGCCAAGTTTGAGCTTTTAATTCCAATCCTAAGTACTTTCCATTTAATTTCCAAAATTTCCCATTTAAAATACACGTAAATTAATAGTATATTACACACCTAGTGAAGTAAAGTAAGAAATATCTCAGATCACATGTAATTGTTGGCCAAGGCGAAGCTGATGTCAACAAACATGTGATCTGAGGCTTTCTTATTTACTTCCCGAGGAGTTTATACTATTTTTCTCGTCGATGGAGGCGGAAAGCGGCAACTTCGTTTTGCAAAGCGGGACGAAAGTTGACGCTTTCCGCCCGGAGGCGAGAAAATTACTTTTTTTTTAACTTTCTAATACTCAGCTGCGTTGTATGATATCGACGAGGTTTTGGTCGCAAGTTGTAAGGCATTTGGTGGTCTTGAAAAGTGCCCATAGTATCTTAGCTGTAATTCCAGCTGCTTCACTGATTTCCGCTGAGGAAGTCATTTTTCGTATCAAATTGACCTTTATTGGCTTGCAGAACGTAAACCAATGAATGCATACCAAAAATGTCAATGAGAATTTTATAGGAAATTTTATTCCCTTCAAAAAAAGCCTGACAAGTCAAATCGCTAGAGTCCATTGTTTCCGAGTTATAGGAATTTTAATAATTTAAAAAATTATGTAGCAATCGTCATTTTTTTTTTAATATTATATTTTTTAAATTATTAAAACTCCTATAACTCGGAAACTATGGATTTTAGCGACTTGACTCATAAGACCTTTTTTGGAGGGAATTAAATTTCCTATAAAATTCTCATTGACATTTTTGGTATGCATTCATTAATTTACGTTCTGCAAGCCAATAAAAATCAATTTGATACGAAAAATGACTTCCTCAGCGGACATCAGTGAAGCAGCTAGAATTACAGCTGAGTTACTACGGGCACTTTTAAAGAACACCAAATGCCCTACAATTTGCGACCAAAACCGCGTCGATATCATAAAACGCAGCTGAGTATTAGAAAGTTAAACAAAAAGTAATTTAATTTACGTGTATTTTTAATGGAAAATCTTGGAAATCAAATGGAAAGTACTTAGGGTTGGAATTAAGAGCTCAAACTTGGCAGGAATTTTTGTTTTAGCATAAAAAACGATATTTTACTTGATGAGCAACAAAAAAAATACTTTCGCCGGAAACGAAGCACCCTAATATATATATCTATATATATATATATATATATATATATATATATATTTATTTATTTATTTATTTATTTATTTATTTATCAATGTCAAGTCCAGATCTGAATTAAAAAAAAGAAAATTTTTTTTTGAACAAATTCAAATTACGAATAAACTTTTCGAGAAATGAAAAAAATTTTATGATACCCTCTTGTAGGAAATTTGATTACGTATAAAAAATATAACAATTATTTTTTTAGTATATTTAAGTTTATTTAGAATTTACAATGGAAAAAAAAAAAAAAATTGGTCATCAGTTGGCTTTGCAGGTCAGCCCCAAGACTTCCCGCTGTTTTCGAGCTAAAGGAGCTTGAAACCTTATTGCCAATACATTTTCGAGCTCGAAAATACTCTTGCATGTATTTGTTTTTTTATGAACTTTTCAAGCTCAAACAAGTTACGTTTTATGTTAAAATTTAAAAATATGAATCGAAAATCATTAATAACAATCGTTTTTTCAATTTTTATTTTCAATTATGTTTAGTAAATTAAATGTATTCATGCAGAAATCAATGTAAGTGATCAAAATTAAGATTTAAATTAGTTTAAGCTCAGATTGGAGCGTTCATATATGAAATATCTGAAAAACACATTAAAAAAAAGTGTTTTTCAAATTTTTTTGCTGATAACATGATTTGAATTAAAGAACAAGTAACATTTATTTATAAGACGATCGAAAGACATCATAAAGACAAAAATTTTTCATGATTATGAACACATTTTAGTACATTATATGATTTATCCGGAAAAAGTGACATGTTGTTTTTCAAATATTTCGACAGCCATATCTTTTGAACTAATCAACTGATTTTGACGTTCAATGTGCCAATCGACGCGTTTTATTGAGTTCTAGAGTTGTTTAGATGTAGGGATTGATCAGATGTCACTTCAAAGATAATTAAAAAAAACCCCTCTTTTACCATTTCTTTCTTGAACGATATCTCTCGAACGAATTAACCAATTAAGATGTTTGAGGTGGCAATCGGCGTGTTTTATTGAATTTTAAATCTGATTAGATTTTGAAATCGATTGATCGAGTCGTTTTTTAAAAATTTCCAAAAAAATAAAAAAAAATTTTTTTTATTTTTTTTATTTTAGTATTTCTTCTATATATTAGAGTCTATTAAATCGATTAATCTTAAATTTTAAGAAAAGTTGCCGGCCAACAAACTCTTTCGATTGCCGCAAGAACCATTTCAATCAGTTAATTCATTAAAAAGATAGAGAGAGTTTACATCTACACAGAAACATAAACACAAACAGACACACTTGGATATTATTCTGAAAATAGTCAGAATAGTTTCCTAGGACCTCGAAACGTCGACATCTGATTAAAACTCGGTTTTCGAAAATCGGGGTGAAAACAATAACTTCCCGAATTTTTGAAAATTTATAATTTTCTTATTAGCGGGAAGTTAAAATAAAAAAGAAAGATAAATAATTTCTATTTTATTCGTCTATTTTCTTATTATATTAATAAGGTAAAAGACCTAATATCCGCTCACTACATGTATTTGTATATCTATATTTACTAAATTTTACGAAATGTAGATATACAAATACTTGAGTGATCGGGTATTGGGTTTCTTATCTTACAATTAAACTGTAGCTAAACTTTTAGAATTATGAAAAATATGTATTGATACAATTTTTTTAGTAATTAAATTTACTAAAAAAAAGTATTGATTTACTTTTTACGTGAAAGTGATAGTTGAAGAGGAATTTTATAAAAAGTTATTTATCGTGTTGACAATTGCATTATTTGACAATGAGAGTTAAAAATATATATTATTATTATTATTATGCAGCATGATTTTCTGACGTAGGCGTATTACATGTACTTACATGCTCTCTTCCTCTCTGACCCTATCTTTATTTTTCTTTATAAAAATTTTTATATTACATGCAATACCTTTGTAGTCTTACGCTGAGAATAATGCGAGACGTGTTTGTCAGTGAACGACCGTCTATCTGGTTTACGACTCATGTCTTGCAGCTTTGAAATATCCATTTGTTTATTTTTCTAACGTGTAAACATAAACATTTCATTTTAAATTTCATTTCGAATTCAAACAAAAAAAAAGTAATAATAATAATAATAATAAAAATAATTTATTTCGAAAATGTCACCGGTGATGTACAGTGGAAAAATTCATTTTGGCTTGAGTTTTTATTTTCACATCTATTTTTTTTTTTTTTTTTTTTTTTATCTTTCTTCTGCACTTCAGAGTCAGTCAATCATCGTCGACGACTGTCCGGTAATCGTTCATCTTGATGTACATACAGGAAAAAAAATATTAAAAGAATAATGTTTAAAACGTAACTCTATGTCTCTCTTGACATGCGGTCTCGCATTTTTGTTTTTTAATTCCTAAGTGAGACTTGAGTAGTAAATTTTGTTTGCTTACAAGTTATTGGAAAAATGAATAAATTTTTAAAGTGAGGATTCAATTTTTTTTTTTCAATTTATCGATGCTGAAACTAGACTTAATGTATTATTTATTTATTAATAATGCTTTGAAAAAAAAATTGGAAATTAATTCGGACTAAATATGGATTTTATTTCTCTCAAAATTCTGAGGTTTTAAAAAAAATCACTCTGCATACGGAGTAAATAGAGAGTTCTTTTTAAACGGAGTGATTTCGGAGTAATGCATATTTTATTTCGATCCAATCCGGAGTTTCGATGTTAAAATAAACTCCCGCAAAGTTAATCCGCAAAGTTTTACAGTGTAATTATATAGCAATCATTTGAATAGTTATTATGTGTAGGATTGTATTTAAAAGTTTTATAAAATTGTTGAAAAAATAATTAAGTCAATTAATTGGCAATTTAAGATTTTAAAGTTTTCATACATTCGAACATTTGAACAGACTAACAGTGAATGAGTTTTTAAAAAATACCCAGACAAATTAAAAATTAATTCAAATTAATGTATCTTTCTCCAAATTACTCCAAAAATTTATATGCAAGAGATAGATAAATCTAACCTGAAGCATGGATATATATAGATCAATAAATAAATATTTATCCGCATTGACAGACATTAAAAATTAATTAATTGAAATAAATAAATTATAACTTAAAATAAAAATAATGATTGACAAACAAAATTATTATAAAATTTATTTATTAAGCCTTTCATTGACTTAAAAAATCAAAGTTTAATTTATGAATGCTAAACTATAAAGCCGGCAACATCATTATATTTTAAAAATAAATGTAATTATTAAATCGTACTTTTAGAAAATTAACTATAATTATAATTTTATTATTAATAATATATAATATTTTTTCTTTTTAATTATTCCTTTTTTTGACTTCTTCCTTTCCAGTTTTTAATAATTCGTCTAAATGAGAATCTGCAATATTTGTTTCTATTGCCCATAGTCGCAATTCACTTATTGTATTCATTTTTTTTATTGATTCCATTTTTTAATGTGTATATTATTAATTATTTATCATAAAATTATTTACATATTAACGTACACATTAAAAATAGAGGTTAAACAGAAAAAAAATAAACACACAGCACACTAGCACAGAAAATAAATTAGTGTGACCAATGTGTACGCCTTAGTTGTAGGTGGCGGAATTTCTAGTTTTTAGCCAGGATCGCTGGCCAATTACTGGTTTGAAATCGAGTAAAGTCTAGATTATTTCTACTGGGGCCATTAAAGTAACTATTTAAATAATTTTTCTCATTGAACCTAATTAATATTTTTTAATAATAAAGTCAATTAATTTTTTAATGATACTACAGCCATATTTATAAATTAATTAATTATTCATTATTTCTTTTTCTAATTAAAAAATTTATTAAGGACACTTTAAGGACCAAGTGTATTTTAACCTCAAGTATGCCAGCTGTAAAAAAGTGGTGTTAAAATGAGTTCACTTCAATGTAGTGGTGCTACTCAATGGTGTTATCCATCTGGTGTTGAAACGATGTACGTAAGAAGTAAATTAGCTCCGATCAGAGTATGAGAGCGTGAGTATAAGTGTTTTAAGCTCTACAAAGAAGAATAATAAAAATAATATTCTGTTAGAATTACGAAATTATCGTTAATTGAGATAAAAGCCAATTTAATATCTATGTAGAATAAGCAATGTTACTTTTATTGAATTGAACAAATAGCATAAATTTTTGATCACTCATATCAAATATTTAGAAATAATATAATAATTATTTTTATTATAACTGATGTTTTTCATAAGGGAATAACTAATCTAAAGATTATAAATTAATCAGTGATACATTTATTTTTTTTTCTCGTTGATTTATTTTGCCAAGATACTTTTGAATCATATAAATCTGTTTCCCATATTTTATACAATAACATTAACATGTCATTGTGGACAAATATTCTCTGGATTTTTCTATAAATGGGTAAATCTGTCGTATCATTAATTTTTGACACAATAAAAATTTTTTTTTGTATTTGAAATAGAATTTGACTTCTGATACTTAAAAAATAAAACTATTTCTTTATTAACACCACTTACATCGAGAAAAATTCTAACACCGCTAGCGGTGTTAGTCTGACGCCGTTTTCGGTCTTAAATTTAATTGTTATTTATTTTTAAATGTTAAGGACTGAGGTAGTGGGTAAAGGATGTACATAGTATATATTCCACGGTCGATATCTAAACACTTGGAGCGCTACTATCTGAGTTGCAACAAGACAGAGTATGAGTAAGAGTAAATGTATAACAGAATAGAATATGTATCAGAGTTAGAGGGAACTATCAGTTGCTTATCTATCATGTCCTCGTCTCGGCTGTTTTCGAACAATAACCACGCGTCCAGTGTAAACTAAATCGCCGTGGCAGCTCAAGTAATTTGGCATAAATCCTCCCAAAATCTTACAAATTTTTTATGCTTCCAAAAAGAAAAAAAGCACCAACAAAAAAAAAAATTTTTTTTTTTCTTTTTTTTAAATTAAAAATACTCACGTAATATTTATGATGCAGTGACATCCTTTAAACAAATTTCCAAAAATAAGTCACTTAATTTAATTCACAAGTTATTATTATTCATGTCATTTCTCGTTCTTTTTAATTCTGATTAATTTATTTTTAATCAGTCTATTGATATTATTGTCGTTTAGTATTGGTGTTTTATTTAGATGATAATTATGTAAATAAATGTATAATGAGCATATAGAGGTAAATATATATTTTTATAGATTTTAGAATTTTCTTAGATGTTCAGAATCCGTGACCGATTAACATTCCTATGAAGATAGAGAAATCTGTGTAAGAATACTTGATAATAAGAGCATTTATACATATGTACATGTATGTATTTATTATACATATATATATAGAATATATATATATAGAAGTCTCCATGCCAGATAACAGCCGGTTTCTATTGTCCTTCTGGATATCAAGGCTCACACTATTGTTTATATATATATGTACATATATATATGTAATGAAACAAGTTTGGCAGTGACTGCACATTTAAGACACTGCAAGTGACAGAATTGTGATAATTTATCATTTTATAAAAAATTTTTTTTTTTTTTATTTTTCAATCATATTTTAACTCCAAATGAAAATATCTTTTAAACTATTGAGGTAAAATTAAAAATTAAATTCATTAAGAGAAAAATTGTTTATATTGAAGTAAAAAGAAAAAAAAATGATTAACGAGCTTTGAGATAATTTAATATCGCTTAAATTAAAAGTTTAGCAAAACTAAAATTATGCGTAAAAAGTAATTAAGATCTTTTTTGTAGGAAATAAAATTTTCTATAAAGATGATTATGACTTATTTTTATGTAAACTCAATAATTTTTCAGTTACGGTAATTTGTGAATTTAAAATAATTTCAGGTTGTAATTTGCATACACAATTAAAAAAACCGCTAATTTAATTGGCAATTTAAAATTATGGGAAATGTAATAACAGCTCAGAGCTGATAAATATATTATATTATATATATATTCTGGTCTATTGTCTCGGATACACAAAAATAATAACAATAACCGCAAATGCATTGATGAGCAAATAGCGTGGCCTTTCACAATTTACAATTTATAACCGCGTTTCGCACATTAATATCATTATTATTAAATCATTACTCAAATAACTTATTATTATTACAATTCAGTCACTTGAAATATTTCCAACGAAAATTTAAACTATAAAAAAAAATTAAAAATTACTAACAAAAATTCTGTCGACTTTTTTTCTTTTTTTATTTCTCATTTATTGTAATTGCAATTGAAAACAGCAAAATTTAATTTAAAAAGGTAAAAATGAAATCTTTTAATATCAATAATTTTGAATATTTCACTCTAAACAATTTTTCAATTTAAAAAAAAATAATTTTACAGGAACAATAAGAAATGAATTGAGATAGAAGGGGTGCAAATAGTGGGTGGGTAGTGGGTGGTAGTGATATGTGATATAAATAATTTAATGTATGTGATGGTAACGTAAAAAAAAAGGTGAATGCGATAATTCGCGGGACGTTGGGTCCCGATCGGCTAGACCCCACGTTTAATCGCGGGCAACTGAAACTACCCCCATTTTATTTTATCATCACAGTAGTTGTCGTATTGGAGGAGATGGTAGTGGTGGTCGGTACTCTCTGGATGCTCCGTATACCCGGTGGTTGCCAGTGCGCGACACCCTGCGCAAAACTACCCTTGCTGCTTCAGTATAGACTATTCTATAGTTATATCTAGCAATACCCCTCTCTTCAATATATATATATATATATATATATATATATATATATAAGCCTCAACTCAACTCGACTCGGGAATTGCAAGTCCTGGTAACTCATTACGCTTTTAATTTTAGTATTTAAATCTCGATATTTTAGTCTTTAAGTCCATAATCGCTTAACCCTTCAATGGACGCTAGTTTTTATTTTTGAGATTATAAAAAAAAATTTTTAATGCTGGTATTTTTAGTTTTGATAAGTAATAGAGTAATTCTTAAATTTTACTAAAAATAGAAGAAACAATAATTTATGACAAACATAAATATCTCAATATAAATCTGTAGAGCGCTAAATTTTTCAAAAAAGAAATCTATTGAAATTATAATAGGATGGCAACGAAAGAAGTTATAAAAGCGTGGACGTTCAAAATTTGAATTTAGTGTTAGGATGGAGAAAAATAATTTTTTTCTGTTTACTAATTTTTTAAATTTTAAACTGATGCCAATTTTCGGGTTGTTTTGGAATTATCGGTTAAATTTTGAATAATATAGTAATATCTATGTTGAAATCAACCTGAGGCGAAATTGAATAAATAAATGTTTGGAATTATTTTAATAATAATTTTGAGAATTTTTTAATAATTAGTATTTTATTATTTTTATGACAAGTATAAGATGTACAGTAATAATTAGTAAATAAAATTCTTTTTTATCAATATACAGAAATATTTCACGTATTTTTACGCAAAAAACAATTGTAAAATTTAAAAATTCAGGGGATACCTCATAATAATGAGATGAAAAATATTTTTTTAAAAATTTGTTAAAGAAAAAAAAGAATTAACACATCAGAGGTGTATAAATTATTCGAACTTATGAATTACTCGTAAATTTTTTAAATTACTTGAAAAATTTGAAATATTTTTTAATAATAAGAAAATTAGAAAATAGTTCGAAAATTAACGAATATTTTGAATAATTCGAATTATTTTATTCGAACACTATTCGCATACCTATAATATATATATATATATATATATATATATATATATATATATATATATATATATATATATATATATATATATATATATATATATATATAGCCGTTTCTTTGTAACCGTGTCTTAAATATTGATTTGTTTTTTAAATTCTTTGTTTCTATTTTGGATTTTCGTAACTGCTAGGAATATTAAAATTTTTTCTAGTCAAGATACATATTTTTGAAGGAAATTTAATGCTTTTCACTCCTTCAAAAGTTATTTAGGTGATTATAATCGTTTTGACTCAAATTCGACCTTGAATAACTTTTGAAGGAGTGAATTGCTCGTTTCACGTCAATTTACTAAGAGAGATTTTTTGTAGGGAATTCAATTTTCTTTAAGAATATACATTGCTCAAATTTTTGAGACAAATGATTTACGAGTTTTGGGTAAAAAATGAAAATTCTTACAAAAAACGAATAGTCGTAACGATACACATCTTAATATCAATATTAAGGGCTCAAACTTGCACAATAATTTTTTTTGGTCATCAGGAATAATATTTTCACAATATCGAGAGAAAAAAAAAATAGTCGATTTTTTTGGCCCAGTCTAATATATATATATATATATATATATATATATATATATATATATATATATATATGTCGTTCAAATAATGACTATAACTAAATTAATAAAAATATATTTTATGGAAATAAAATATGAAAATTATTGAGAGAAAATAATTAAATGGAAATGAAAAAAATAATAAAAATATTTAAATATAGAAAAGTTAGATTTATTTAGTGAATAGCGTATAATATCTAGTATAAATAGACTGAGAGGAAGTGAGAGAGAGAATTCGCAATGAATAAGACACAAATTGTTGGACAATGAAATGTAGTTTGGACCCCACGTATGTTTTGTATGAATAGTGAATAGAGGGTTGCGCCCTATGCTAGTACTTGTATAAAATAGAGATACCCCGAATTCAATCTCGTTTATTATTTTTTTTTTTTTTACCGGAGATTGGAAATAAAATAAATTCGTAGTTATGAAATTTAATTACAATCATCAAGTATTAAAGGCATTATATTGTTTATTTTTTATTATAATTTTTGAAATTAGATTGTGAAATCGGATGAGATATTCTGATAATGAGAGGAAAAGTTTTCGAGTTTAGTAAGCGGATCAGTGTAAAGTGGAAGAGTTGAAACTGGAAGTAGAATAATGATAAAAGTAGAAAGAGAAGTAAAGAGTAAAGTGTAGGGTTGGTTTAGAAGAGGAAAACGGCAGCTGAAAGTTTTAATAAAGCAATCGCAAATCTCGGTAACGAAAAATCGTAAGTTAGAGGCACAGGTTACTGTAACACGCTCTAAAATGTTTTGTGCGGTTGTCTGCTTTAATTTAAAGGAAAATTTTTTTTTTATTAAATTATAACTATTTCCAGCTGTCAAAATTTATTTGTTTTTGCATGTAATTCATGTAATTTTACTTTCCGTGAAAAAAAAAAAAAAAAAAAATTTAAAAATGCGAATGTTAATCGAGATATTGATTTTGGTCATAATCGACTTATTGATTTAAAATGTAATATTTTGAGTGATAAAATTAAAATTTTGGATTCATAATTTTAAATATCGATTTAAAAATTTGATTTATAAATTCAAAATTCAGATTTCGATATGCCGATTTCAAAACCGAATTTCAACTTTAAAATATCGATTTAAAGCTCCACAATGTCAATTTATAGTTCGATATATCGATTCTAAAATTCGATACATCGATTTGAATTTCAATACCTATACTTGAATTTCGATAAATCGATTATAAATTTTCATTTTATTAATTTAAGCTTTCAGATATCGATTTAAAAAACTGAAATATCAATTTATAATTTAATATATCGATTCACTATTCGATAAATCGATTCATCACCCAATCAATTTTTAAATCCAAACCACTTATATATACTCCAATATTTCAATACAAAATTACACATATTAATATTCCAAAGTTCGACCTGCAAATCCTCAATTTGAGTATCCTAAGAAACAATAAAACGTATGTGAAAAATAAATTTCTAGAACTAAATATTTATCTTATTAAAATAATTCTCTGATACTTAAATATTTATTTTTCCATTTCAATAAGTGTTTCCCGATATTACAAAACAGTTTTTTTTTCCAACAATGCACTGCTTATATTTACATTTGTATACATCCAACCAACTCCATTGTTATTATTATTTTTGTTTCTTCATAATATTAAAACAAAAAGTTTGGATTTATTACCGGCGTCAAGTGGATTCTTACATTGGAATAGTTTAAGCAAGTATCGATTATTGGAAGTAATAATGTCAATGCACGTGCATCATATCCAGGAAGAGGTTATACCGGTCGTTCGTCAATAATTGCAGTACCACTGAGTACTGTAGAGCCCGCCGTTGGATTGAGAGCCAAGTGCACAGGCGCCTATTTCGCTGGCCTACAGATTCAGCATCAATTCGCCCTCTACCCTCTACTCTCTATCCTCAACCCCCAACCCTCAATCCTCACTTTTTATTTTTTCCTTTATCAATTTACTCTTCAACCCTTTTCAACCTTCCAGCCCTAGCATTTCCAACCCCATCTACCGTATCTTTCCGCGATCCAATTAATTTCTGACTTTTAACGGCCATTTTCTCTAATTTCATTGATTTCTTATAAGTTTTAACTTTCGTTGTCAATTTTAATCCTATTTTCTTTTTTATAGCAAAATAAAATTTAAATATTCTAAATAAGTCAAAGCGTTAGATGATTTTTTTTTGTTTTTTTTTTTTTTTTTTTCAAGTTACAAAACTATCTCAAGCTTTTAAATATTCTATAAATAAAATAAAGACCGACCGAATTCAACAAATTTCCAGACGTTGAGAATTCAAGACCAAGAAATAGAAAAATATTTCTTCAACTACACAATCAAACATTTCTTATATTCACCACAATGTATATATATATATATGTATTTTCTTGTCAACACAACAAATACATGAACAAAAAAAATGAAATCGAATGTCCCGAGGAGTTATTGTGTCTAACATTTATTCTCGTAAAAAATATATTTTTCAACTTTACTCTTTTTTAAAATACACAAGTTTTTTTAATATGTCTTCATGTCCTTGGCCCCTGGGTCAGGAAAAAAATTATTAAAACAAAAAAAAAAAATACAAATAATAAAAATATTTTTTTTATCAAAAAATTTCAAAATTTTGAGAGCTTAAATCTAAGGAGGTTATTTTTATTATTGACTAGTGAATAGTCCATAAGGATTTCGAAAAATATGTCTCTCTATATGCACTGTAAAAATGGACCCGGAAAACTTTACACGGCCGTGTAGTGTGAAATAACTGTGTAAAATTCTTTTGGTGTGAATTTTCTATCCGTGTAATTTTAACACAGTGTAATTTACTTTTTTTACACCATTCCGTGTTACTCGTTACAATTTTGATTAACAAGCAACAAATAATCATTGAACATCTTTAACTACTTAATCAATAACTACACTGTACAAAGAGTGGTGTTAAAAATGGATTCATTTTAAATCCGTCCGGTGTTAAAATGAAATTACACCGGTGTAGGAGGCGTAATTCGGCGGTGTTGAACTAGTGTAAAAGCGGAGTAATACCGGTGTAAGAACGGGGTAAACTGCGTTCGCTTGGAGTATTAACTTTAAAGATTATAAAACACAAAAAATGTCAGTTCTTTATGAAAATTAATAACAAATATCATTTATTAACAAGTATGGTGATCGAGTAAGTAAAAATATTCACAAAGTAAAATATTTTAACACCGGTCTAGAATATTTACACCGGCGGCGACGTTACTTTCACACCGCTTTCGGTATTGAAATTTAACGCCACCGATTTTAACACCTACATCGCTTGGACTTACCCCTGTGATTTTTTACAGTGTATATTAATATTATTTAGATATTAAATAGTATTTTTAATATTTAAATATTTTTGTGATATTGTTTTGCCTTAACGCAAAATTATTATAAATTACACATTTACACGCTTGACGGTGTCAAAATTTTTAATTCACACCGCCAAAATTTAACACGATATTTGGTTTAATTTTCACACCGAGTCATTTACACTACATCGGGTCCAAAAAATTTTTTAGTGTGTGACGCAAATGTTAAAAGTGTTGAAAGCGTTTTAAAGTTTGGGTAAATTGGGAATTGCAAACATGTACACACGTCACGTGTTAGTATGTGACTTGTTCGTGCAGTTAAACGTATAATTGCTTTGTTGCAACGGGAAATACATGATTGTTACTTTATATGTACAATATATATACACATACATGTATTTTAAGTATAAAGTAAAAGATAATCTGGCTTCAAATATAACCTTGGTTTGGCTGCAGTTTCTATCAACATCTCATCATTGATGTCATAAGTGATTTTGCTGCTCATTAAAGTTGTGTTTATTTTTTATTAAACGCAATAAAATAGATTCTTAATGACACAGAGTTAATGAGGTGATTACCTCTTGTTTGAGTACCTACATAAATAGTTTAAAAACGAAAAAAAATTTGTTATGATTATTATTTTTATTATTATTATTAATGTTATTAGATATAACAAAATTTAATTGCAAGTAAAGTGAGTACATTATACTCACTAGTTGTCACTTGCTGAAAATATATAAAATACAAAATAATTAATTTGCAAGTAATTGAGCAAGAAAATTAATCAGATTTTTTTCCTTAATATATCGCTCATGGTATTCATTTAACATTAAATTGTATGAAACCAATTATATTCATTTTTATTTTCGAAAAAATCTTTAAAATACTTTAACTTTATGACCATCTTACCTCGATGTGTAAATGTGAGTACTCATTTCACTTAAAATTACATAAAATATACTTAATTATCATTTCTATTTCAGTCTTAAATAATTTAAAGCCTAAAATACTCTATATCAAAAATAATTATTGTATTGAAATTCAGTTATGTGACAATCTTACCCAAACATATTGGTGTGGATACTTACTTTACTGGGAATCACCCGAAAATCTCGAATATCAATCTTGTTTTGTTTAATTTTATAATTTTCCAAAATATTGCATACGCACGGATTTGCTTCAAAACTTCAGATCAACAAAAATTTGATTGAGATATATTACAATAATTATTACATCCAAGCTAATAATAATTCATATAAATGTTAGCGCAGCCATATTATCATTACAATAATAACAATAATATTAATAATTATACAGATGGACGGATTTTGGTTATGAATATTCAATGCAATTCACACTCCGTACATTTTGACCTCTATCATGTATCTCGTTTTTTCTCTCTTCTATCTTCTTCCTCTACTCCTCTATTTCATGATACGTCTGTGTCATTATTCATGCCGATGGTTCCTGATTCGATTTAATCACTAGTTCCATATGTAAAATAAAATACAATTTTAAATGTAAGAAAAAAAAAACAGTTAATTAACGAATTCATTTATTCAATGAATAAATGATATATTTTAATTATTATACAAAATTTATGTTATATACACAAATATATATATATATATATATATATATATATATATATATATATATATATATATTGAATACAAGTGGATATTCGCATGTACTTGGAGAGATAAATTAAATGTAAAATAATATGTAAGCTCAATAATTTAACAATTTTACGATATTTTTAGTGACTTGAGACAATTGGTGAACAAGTTGAACAAGTTACTGGAGGCCACGACAAACTTTTCTACTAGTTTATAAGAACATTTTTTTTTTTTTTATTTTTTTATT